>NW_004444097.1:1869190-1900205 GCF_000243295.1 Trichechus manatus latirostris | reverse complement strand
TCTACATTCTACCTTGGTGAGTAGCGTCTGGGGTCTTAAAAGCCTGTGAGCAGCCATCTAAGATACTCCACTGGTCTCATGCCTTCGGGAGCAAGGAAGAATGAAGAGAACAGGATACAAGGAAAAGATTAGTCCAAAGGACTAATGGACCACAGCTGCCAAGGCCTCCACCAGACCGAGTCCAGTACAGCTAGATGGTGCCCGGCTACCACCACTGACTGCTCTGAACAGGATCACAGCAGAGTGTTCTGGACAGAGCTGGAGAAGGATGTAGAACAAAATTCTAACTCACAAAAAAAAAAAAAGACCAGACTTATTGGCCTAAAGGAGACTGGAGAAACCCTGAGAGTATGGCCCCCAGACACCCTTTTAGCTCAGTGGTGAAGTCATTTCTGAGGTTCACCATTCAGCCGGAGAGTGGACAGCCCCATAAAACCAAATGGGACTAATGAGGCACAGCAGTCCAGGGACAAGGGCAAGAAGGCAGAAGGCAACAGGAAAGCTGTTGATAGGGAACCCAAGGTTGAGTAAGGATACTGTTGATGTGTTGTGAGGTTGTTAACCATTGTCATAGGGCAACATGTGTACTAACTGTTAAATGAGAAACTATTTTGTTCTGTAAGCCTTCATCTAAAGTGAGAATAACAGCACAACTGGAAGAGCGTAGTCGATGTCACCGAACTGTGCATGTAGAAATTTTTGACATGGTGTATCTTTGGCCATGTATATTTTCACCAAGAGAAAAAAAAGGTCGAGAAGGGAGAGGGTTGACATGTTGTGGGGTTGTTAACCAATGTCATAAAACAATATGTGTACTACCGTTTCATGAGAAACTGTTTGTTCTGTAAGCCTTCACCTAACATACAATAAAATAAAATTAAAAAATAAAAAAAAAGGACTGCCTGCACAGACCTCTTCTCCCCACCAGCTACCCAAGGCTGAGGTCTTCACAAATTAGGACTCTATCCTTCTAAGTAACTACCAAGTAGTCTGTCACGGCCACTGGTGAGTTCAATAATCCCCTAGAATGACTCAGAGAACGGGGTATACTCACTATAACATTTTTAATATAACCACAAAAGGATATACACAAAGAGATGCACAGATGAAGTGTGGGAGAGCTTCCAGCACAGAACTTCTTGTTCCCAGAGACTTGGTGCTCCTCCCATGTGCACTGTCAATTTGGAAGCAGGATCCTTTATAATAGTCATTGGGACCTCAATGTATATGCATCACTGGGGCCCTAATGCATAGTTATGAATATGCGTGATTGATTGTATCGTGCCACCCCTCCCATCTTGAAGTTAGTTGTCAGGTGAGAGTTGAGGGCTACCAACTCAGTGCACCTGTTTAACTGTCACCTGGCTATTTTACAAAGACAAAGGCACCTAGACTGCTCAAGAAATTCCAAGGGCTATTTTCAGGAACCAGAGACAATAGGCCAAATCCGGTTCTTTGTCACACACAGTGATGATTAACATTCTATCATAAGAACATGCTCTAGTTTATCTGTGGTTTTTCCTATCTCTGGGCAAGTGTGTACTGGTTCTAATTTTTGACTATTCTAAGTAACACCCTTTCCATACATCTTTGACTGGAACCCTGATTCTTTCCCAAAGACAAACATCTAAAAATGGAAGTTCTCGGTCTAAAGGAATAGTTTTAGTCAGTGATCAAATTCATTTACATGTTTCTACACTGCATTCCACTAAGATGAAACCCGTTAAAATTCCACCACTGTTATGTGAGAGACCCTGCAAGAAGGCAGACCGTGCAGGAACAGATACTGGTAGACGGATAGATGCAGTGGGTGTCCATGTAAGTTTTTTCTGACTGTGTTCAATTTTCTCAGGGAATAGGAAGCAGGGACTTCAACTGAGAGTGAGGGTGTAGACAAGAGATACTGAGCACTGAAGGAGAGAAGAGAAAGTTATGGTATGGTCTTCTAGGAGAGTGAATGGAGGAAGGAAACAGTAAGACTGTGTGATAACATCAAGAATAATGTAACGAACATAAAATGATACAAGTCAGCATGTTTGTGTATTTTTCTTTATACATGTTCAATTGCATAGGTACAGGCACAGAACAGAGGAGAGATGGATTTAATCAGGATTAAACTTCCAAATCTTTCTCTCTAGTCCAGACGGCCACACTGACCTCCAATGCATGATACTTCTAGCTGGACATCTGGGATTCTCCGTCAGTGACTTGCTCTTCTGCCTTTTCTCAAGTTGGAGCCCTGGTGGTGCAGTGCTTAAGAGTCTGGCTGCTCACCAAAAGGTTGGCCATTTGAAACCACCAGCCACTCCCTGGAAACCTTATGGGGCAGTTCTACTCTGTCGTACTATGAGTCAGAATAGACTTGAAGGCAAAAGGTTTTTTCACGAGTAGCACTGTGCCAGAGATTCCCATCCACTGCTTCTCTACCTGCTAAATCTCTATTTGTCCTTTTAGCTTTAAATCCCCCACCAAACTCTCCCAGATCACCGTCCACTCAAATTGGGTCATACACCCTTCCTCAGAGCTCCCCAAATATTCCATTAGGATGTGTGTCGTTTCATTTACCACATTTATTCAGGATCTTTATCTCCATTGGATTCTAAATTCCTTCAGGGCAGGGGCATTTTAACTTTTCTTTTATGCTGATTTCCTATCTCAGTACCTGGCACATACGAAGTCCTTATGCAACATGTATTAATGAAAGTAAATGAGTTTTTTTCCAACTAAGGGACACTTTTCCTCATAAATTTTAGTCAGCAAGAAATCCCAGTTGCCTTACTCGAATGATTGGACAGGAAGCTTAGGGAGCGGTGAGTTTAAGATAATGGTGGTGCAACAATCAGGAAAAGGGTAGGGAGAATGGTAGCACAGCTTGAAGAATGTAATCGGTGACAGAGAATTGTACACGTAAAAGTTGTTGAAATGGTGTATCTTTGGATGTGCATACAAAAATAAAAACAAAAAAAGAAATAAAGTTGCTTTGATCATACTTATACTACGGCCTCATTACTAGTAAACACATTACTCAATAAAAAATAACAAGCCTAAAAACAAGTTATTCAACTACTACTGTTAAAAAGTGTTCAAAATAAGACAAGTATCCACTTCCACCTGTTGCTTAGATCCAGCATTTAGTTGATCTCCTTAGCTTTATAATTACTTTAATAATTATAACAAATGCTATATTTTTATAGATTTTTTTTGCTTTTCAAAACATTTCCATGCTTATGAGTTTAAAACACACAGACTCTTAAAAAAGGATGGCAGGTCTAAATGTAACTATGGAGATACCTTCAACAAGAAAGTATCTTTTAAATTAATCTTCAAGAAAAGGCAGGCATTTCATCAACTTGGTAGAAAAAGCAGGACATCTTAGGTTGGGTATGGCATGAAGAAAACAGCTAAAAAGTTAATAAACTATAAACTTATCTAATAAATTAAAGTTTTGTAAGCAGGGATTTATAATTTATATATACTTAACTGCTTTATGAGATCATGCAAGAAATACATGTTTAATAGAAATGTGTGGAATAAATGAAGGGCTTACTTTTTCATTTTTCACTCGGTCATTCTATCTTTAGGCAGGCACAGACATGTATTAAAGAAAGGAAAGGCCAAATCTGAACCCAATAACATAGTATGGAAATTACAGATACATTATAATTCTCTCACTGCATTCTTCATAGACAAAATGTAATGGAAAGTAGAATAAAAGAAACCTCAATTGTCAATAGAGAAAAAAATAGGATTTCCACTTAGATCTTTAGAGGCAGCTACTCTTAAAAATTAATTCACTTGCTAAATGTTCAAGTTTAATTCCTCACTTTTCCTTTGGGAGCATTTATCTTCTGTGCTCTGGATAGAAATGAATGTTACCAAACCTTCTGAGTTCAAACTCAACAGTTCCAAGAGTTACTCGTACCTGAACAAACTGGAGAGGGATACTTAACTGGTCTCCAGATCTCTTAGGGATTATGTGAAGACAAATTCTATGCCCAAACGCTATTAATTATATATTTAGCACCTCAGCTAGCTTATTTCTGAGAGGCTTTAAGATCAATGGGGATATGAAAAAAGTGAAGAGAATCAAAGCTAAAACATCAGTTTGAATTGAGCTGCACAATGAGAATTTACTGTAGCGCTTTGTTGCAATGTAATCTATAAATAACCCTCTGAGGTTCGTTTGCCAGTTAGGAACCATCACGTGGCAAGCACCTTAGATGTCAGTAGTTAATTTGCATGTCAGTGAAACATTGATGAAAATTTTAAAGCTTTATGCACTATTTATATCATAATTGGAAGCACAGTATGTGTACTAATACACTGATTTTCACTGTATCCAAAGTGCTTTTTAAAAGGCCAAGTTTAAATGATGAGTATTTATCATTGTCTGTTTGATAGTTTGCTTTGGTCCAGGGCAATAGATTTGAATTTAAGCCTTTAAATTATTTTTAACATTGACTGTAACTCAGATGTCTGGGGGAAAAAAAGAAAAGAAAGAAATTGTGTCTATTTAGGAGACAGAGAGGATCAGAGTCAGATTCATACCAAGGATGGCTGGTTAGATTTGGAAGTTTAATTCAGAGTCTGTGATTTTAGCCATAAACATGTCACTCTGGGCCAATAACTTAGTTATAATTTTGTTTTCAAGTTTTTACTTTCCCCCTTCCTCCCCCCACCCCCGACCCCGAGTTTCTCTACAGTCAGAGGGAACAGCTTTGTGTGTGGTCGCTTGTAAAGGCTGAAAATAGTTGCTGATTCAAGTACAAAGGGAAACAACCAGTGAGCACTTAAGCTTAACTACTGTATTTAAGTACAGTGCTTAGAAAAATACTGTATTTACATAGCCAGAAATTTCAAAAGCTAGGAGCCAGGTGGGGTTAGCTTGACAACGGAATTGCCACACCGGTCAATCAGGTCCAGCTACTGGCCAATCAAGTACAAGCAGAGAGGCCAATGGAGGGAGGGAGGAGGGAAGAGGTGAGATAGGAAGAGAGGGAGACAGAAGACAGAAATGTTTACTAGTTTCCACTACTGTAGAATCTTAATGATTTTTCCAACATCTATTTTCATCAGATCCTCAGACTAACTGAGGTTTAGTGTACCCAGAGGGGAATCCCTTCTAACAAAAAGATGTGGTTACTTTGCTTTACTAGTTGATGGCATTAATAGCGGTTTTTTCTAAAAAGTGGCAGATGAATGTTATTAAAGATAGGGTCTGGGTTTTTAATGGAATGCAACATACGCATGTATATTTGTTGACTCTTTATGACTTAATTTGTTATGTGTTTATGCCTCTCTGTCCAGATAGAATCTTAAGATCAGAACTGATGCTTTAGTTTGCCTAATAGCCCCTCAGCATTTGCCACATCTGACCTTAATCACTATTTGCTGATTTGATTGTATTTCTAAACACTTATTTATGTTAACTGTGATGGTCTGTCTCCTTCTACAATAAAAAAGCAGAAAATTAGAGATCAGACACAGAAAATACATAAGTAAAATAACATAAGCTCATTGAGAAAAAATCACACACATATGCACTCCATGGCAGCCTATATGGATTTTAAATTAGATCTCAGATTGGCTATGAGTTTTCTAGCAGTCAAAGCAAAAGAGAAAATGTGATCAGTTAAAAAATTACATTGCCCCTGTGATTAAAAACATACTAATTTATCAGACAAAAAACTATACATCAAAACACACAAGCGTTAATTTGTATCATCTTACATCTTCATAAATGTATAAATTTTTATTAATCAAGTCAATCTTCAATTTAAATGGAATCTAAATGAATATTGGTTTTGAAAAATAACACTGAATTCAATAATGTGTTTCTTCTAATTAGTTTATGGGAAGAAAGCCTAAATTGAAGACATAAAGACACTTATCTGAACCACTTAATGAATTTGTTTCCAGTTGCTCTAGCTGTGAAAGCTGAGTATCAAACATCACCTTCCTAAGTAAACATTTAGTAAGCATTTAATAAGCACAAGACTGATAGAAGAAACCAAACTTTTTAAATAAAATGTTTCCAAAATAAAAATTGACAATTTTCTACATAAATAGAACCGTACCCCTCCCCCCATGCCCCCCCCCCAAAAAAAAAAAAAACCTGCAGAAGAAAACAAAGTCAGTAGCTTTCAACACTCGGTATAAAGAAAAGTGAATGGAATGAAGCCACCATTCAAATGTAACAAAGCAAAGGCACCATGATACGCTATTATTTTGCTTTATCATACATAAAGTTAGTGTGTGAGTGACCCAAATATACTTACGTGCTACATAGCTTGGAATCTTAAAGGTCAAAAAAGTATTTCTCAATGAATTTTTATTCAGTGAAGCCTGTCCTTGACTCTTTCCAGGTTTAATAAAAGTTATTCTCTTTCTCTCTTCACCCCTCCCCCCACTAATTCCCGCTTGTTTTCAACAGGAATCCCCCTAAACCAGACTATGCTGAAGATGTTTGCACATTAATTCATGAGGTAGGAGTAGAATAACAAAAGACTCAGAGACAGGAGAATTAATTTAAAAGGTAATCAATTTTGAATAAGAAAAGAGGATCAACATAAACTCAGCAAGGGCATGAATGATAATACATAGCACAAATAATTCTCTATTTGGGGGTCCTGAGAAATTTCAGCAAGTGGTGGTAGAGTAATGAATGTTTGTAATTCATTAGCCACTATTTTAAAATGCAAAGCACACCATGACATCAATGATGTCCTTTTAAATCTCAACAAACAGGCTATTACAATTAATGCACTTGCAAGAAGACAGTATGTTTAAATATAGATTTTGATAAGATTTCAATGTTTCAATAACAATAATTGAAAAACATTTCATAATTCCATAGAAAGAAGATATTTTCTTATGAGGTTGGTTCAAAAGTACATACTATGTATCTGTATACACCAAACATTTATGAGTGTTTAGCAACAGCTAACATTTGCATCGTGAAAATTCTTTTCCTAAGCATCCCTTAGTAAGTTCTTAGTGTATCTCAGAAGACACACTAAAGAAAATAACCACTATTCAATTTTTAAAATATTTTCCCAAAGAGAGAAAATAATCAAGAACATTTTGAAGTGCTTGATTCTCTTTTCTCACTTTTCATCTTCCTAGACAACAATGGTTCTTTCTTCGTGTGGAAGAGTTAACTCAATAAACACAAATGGCCAGCGGGCCTCAAGGCAATGAAATTATGGCTTCCCAAGGACTTTTATTATTTTTTTAAATGAAGAAACAAGTTGAGAAGTACCTTTTCCCACATGCTTTAAAGTCATGCATATTTCAATGATATAATTAAGTTGGCAACACTAAACATTGCTAACTGATAAATGAGACCAAAATAATTAAGCTCTGCTCTTTGTACAATCAAGATTGAGTGCAGTAATCAATCTGGATAAGAATTCAGAGTCAGAAGACTTCAGAAAATGAACAAGCAAATAGCTAGAATTGGTCATGTGGGAAGGTATTTAATTGAGTATACAGTGTACAGATAGTTGTGGATACCTTCCATGTCTTACTCTTCATTAGAACCTGCTAGATTCATTGTTCATGTAGTCCCATACTAAATTGGACATGATGTGCAAGTAGCCAAACAAAAGAACAATTTGAAAGATAGTCCCATGCATACAAAGAGCACTACTTATATTGAAATTTTAAAATAATAATAGACTGAAAACATCAAAGATTTTTTTCAAAGAAATAAAACAAATGAGGTGAAAATACTGCTATGAAATGCATTAAGGATATAAATGTTAAGAGCAATAAGGGCAGAAACAGAAAGAGGAGAAAAGAGGAGAAAAAGAGAGAGAACAATATACTTTTCCATATGTATATGTGTGGAACTGTGAGTATGATTTGGATGCCTACCCGGGATTCCATTTTTATTTATCATCTAGCTAACTCCCTCTTCTTTCCTTAGAATAAATCCCACAGCTTTCCATAGCCTAAACATCACTCCCACTGCGTGGTTTTTCCCTGGGGAATCTGACTGGTGATTGGAGAGAGGTGTTCATATTAGCACTTCTCCTGGGGGCTGGGACTTTAGGCTTCAGCGGACTCATGCACTTAGCAAGTCCATCAGACACGTCAAACTGAAATACAGCCAAGGCAGTGGGGCGTGTTTATTATAACCCACGGACACTAGAAAAAAAAAGGGACATCCTTTTCAGCAAAATGCACCCTCTATTGTAGTGGGTTAAGGAACAGACACCATGAACAGGTGATACCATCGTAATTTAAAGAAATGGAAAAACTCGAAAAAGAGTATGCTACCCTCCAACAAAATGAACGTGCACAGATGTCTTTTGGCATCTCCAACTAGGGATAACGGGCTCCCTTTGACTCCGTGTGCACATGTCTGCCTCCATGAACGTTAGCAAGCAGCTCGAGTGAGGGAGCAATGGACGTCGACGCCAGATCTTGGCCATTTCTAGAGCGCAAATTGCACTTCGTTTTTTAAAACGGATTCTCCGCACGGAACCATGCAATTCCACTAGCTAAAGACACAAGCTGAATAAATACACATTCAAAAAAGGGAGGTGGGGGCGGCAAAACAAAACCCACCCAGGAACCTTTAAGAGAAACAGGTGCTAGCAAGAAAGAGAAAGCAGCCAGTTGCCAGTAACACTTCAAACTCCGTTTTCATTACTCTGAAAACAATTTTAGTGGGGAAATATCGTGCCCTGTTCCTTATGGTTTAATGCACTAGGCTGTCTTGGTGAATTGGAGTCAGAGCTAAGTTTCCTACTCAGAGCGGTTTTCGCTGTAGACACTATTCCCTCCGAGCTCAGACAAGTACGTTTCCAAACTAGGTAAGCCCTTTCCTCGAGGCAGCCTTGACCCTCGCTCCTCCAAGGCATCACTTTTATTTACAGCCCCGTGAACGGTGTCTGTGTCGCTGAGCCCGGCCCAAAGAGCAGTCACCGCGAACAATGAGTCAGACAAGGGACCCACCCAGCGAACGCCAGCTCGCCCGCCGCGCGCAAGCCCGCTAGCGCGGGACGCTCGGGGCTTCGGGGCTCCCGGTGCCCCACTCCTTCCCCTCCAAAACCCAAGAAAAGCAAGGAGGTAGGTCGTTTCCTGTACCCCGACCCCCGTGATCACCCTGCCACCCCTTCCTCCCAGTACCCACCAGCTAAGATGCTATATCTAAAAAAGAAAATCAGAAGAGGGGGGCGGCTAGGTGGTCCCGCCGGCGGCCCATCAGGATGCAAGTGGCCCAGCTTGGGGGGGTGGGTGTTGGCACTCACTTGCGCCCGAGTCCGCGGCATATAGAAATCCCGGAGGATTTGGAGTGGGGGCAAGAGGTGGGGCGAGGAGCCATAAAGTGGCTTCCTTCCCTCCCCCCGGCCTGGCACGGCTCTGGGCCCCGACAAGACACAAAAGGCCGGTAGTGTCAGTGCCAACAACTCTGCCGCCTCCTTCGTCGGAGCTGCGCACGAGAACGGGGCGTCCGGGCTTCGGGGCCGGGTCCCCGCGCCGGCCGGGGCGCACCGTGAGGCTGCAGCGTCGCTGGGCGCTTGCCTGGGCTCCCCGGTGCGCTCTTCGTGCAGCCCCCCACAGGAGCTCTTCGCTTCACAGATAAAGGGACCCAGACGGCGGAGGAGAAATGGGGAGAAAAGGCAGGACTTACTTGGGGGCCGAATCTCAGCCGGACTCCCGCTCCGGACTCGGCAGGTGTCTGGCCCCGCGGCCCAGGCGGAAGGCGCTGGCGCAGCTCCGCGCTGGGGCTCCACTTGGCGAGGACCGGAAAGTCCCCTTGCCACCAGCCCCCACGCCGCGCTCCTCGCTGTCACCGCACAGAGCGACGCAGGCACGCTCCTCTCTGGCTCCTCGGTCCCAGAGGGTCTCTCTGCCCTCCTCTCCCTGTTCGCCTGGTCCCCCACAGACCACACCCTGTCACCTCAGCGGCCCTCCACTCCTTCCTCTTTGACACTTCCACCCGTTACTCCGCCGACTGCGTCCTCCCACCCCCTCAGCCCACGTGCTTCTCAGCTCCCTCGGCTCTGAACTTCCCCTGCCGCGAGACCCCAGCCCCCTCCACGAACCCCGCGGTCTCCAAGCAAGGGGGAGGTCCCGGGGTAGCGTGGTGGCAGACTGACCATTAGGTCCTTGCCCACGTTTCCCCACCCCCTACAGTGCCCAGGACCCATCACTTTGATTTCGCTTATGGGATGGTTTGGTATATTTTGTGTTATACATCAAAGATGTTTTTTGTAATGAGCCATATATCGCTTTTAATACTATAGTAATGTATTACCGGATGTCTCTTAGAGAATTCGTCTAGCAACTATTCATTGGCCTTTGAGGCTAAACTGAGCCCAGGTCAATTATTGCTTTTTCCCACATGTAAAAAAAAAAAAAAAAAAAAGCCCAGCAAAATTTCAGAACACCCTCTGCAGCCCAATCCAAACCCAGCATGCCATTTTCCATTGATCCCCGCCCCCGCCATTGTTTTGGTTGTAATTTTATAAAAATATTTTGAGACTCACGTGTCTCTGCACCTGCAGACAAAGTTAGAGGCTTCTCTCTGAGGGCTCCCTCAGCAGTGTTTCTAGTTCCACCATAGTGTTTACTACCCATATGGTAATTCTCTTGATGCATAACTGCCTCCCTTACAGGTTCAGAAGCTTCTGTATGAGGAATATTGTCGTACTCATAATTTGTATCAGCAGCCCCTAGCTAGTCCCCAATACACAGTATATATTCAAACTACATTTGAAGGAATGAATGTCCTTTACATATAAGGCACTAGTGGTTTTACATCATTTTTTAAAGGGTTGAAGCCTTCGATCACATGCTTGTCTATATCCCAGCTAATAGGTCAAAACTAGTTTGGGAGGAGCCTGGTGGTGCAAAGCTTAAGCACTCGGCTGCTAACCCACCCAGCCACTCCACAGAAGAAAGACCTCCCAATCTACTGTCTAAAGATTACAACCTAAAAAACCCTATGGGGTAGTTCTACTCTGTAACACATGGAGTCGCTATGAGTAGAAATCGACTCAATGACATCTAACAAATTTTTTAGAGAGCTAAAAACGTTTGAACATTTGATTTCTCATACATTACCTGTAAAATATGTCTTCCTTGTAGATACCAAAACCAAGCGAAGCCCGTTGCCATGGAGTTGATTCCAACTCATAGTGACCCTATAGGACAAAGTAGAACTGCCCCATATAGTTTCCAGGGAGTGCCTGGTAGATTAGAACTGCCAACCTTTTGGTTAGCAGCTGCAGCTCTTAACCACTACACCACCAGGGTAGTGCCTGCTTTTTCTATGATGAGACACAGGGAGGTTAGTAACTTGGCGAAGGTGTCTAGGTGTGAACCTTCTGAGTGTCAGAGCTGCAGGCTATGTCCCTTCACACTAGCACCAACTGCATCAGGCTGGCATTGTTCTCGATGCAGTGCCATCGTGCCCTGACTGCCCGCCTGCCTAGCCACCTGCTAAAGCTACCTAGGAGCTTGCTAGAAAGCCTGCCTGATGTCTCTCAAAAATAACATTTTTCCCTTCCATTGTCTTCATCTGTTACTTTTGACCCCCTTAAGAGAGTTCAAAAAAAGAGATCTCTCTGAGATCAGACCTCTTGTAACACTTACTGGCTGAATTCTTAAATTAAAAAAATTTTTTTTTAATTTTTTGCATATATCTGCATATATCTCAGCCATCCCTATGTCTTATATAGGGATGTTTACTTCTTTGATTTCTCCATTAAAATAAACAGCAGCTAACATATATTAAGTTAGATCATCTAGCAGCCAGTGATTGCTCCAAGCACTTCACACATCTTAGCTCATTGCATACTTACAATCTTATGAGATAGACTGTTTTGTAGATGAGAAATGGGGACACAGAGGTAGAATCACATAACCCTGGTTAGTGGAGCAGGGATTAGATCTCCAGCACTATATACTTCAGAGGCTGCTTTCTTCACTGCCATGCTAAGCAGCCTACCACAATCCCTTGCAACTAATAGCTGTAAACAAATGGATATTACAAAATAATGAATATGTATTTATCTAAATTTAGCTTCATAGCTGAGTAATACTCCATTGTACATGTATTCTCTGTTTTGTTTAACCTTTCATCTGTTGATAGGCACACAATGTGTTTAGCTTGCTCCTGTTTATAATACAAATAGAAGATTTAGCAACAGATTGGAAATGAAGACTGAAGACTTCTTCCTTTTGAGCTCCTTCCCCACCATCACTGTCATTTGGATTTCGTTCAATAATTCTGGCCAGCAGTAAGTGAATATTGTCTTTTACATCCCTGCCCCTTTTCACCATTTCCCCTCTGATTTCTGGCAGCTAAATATAGAGATGGTGGTACGAACGGGCAGGGGCAGAGAGGGCAATAATCTGAGTGAACTGTGTTGGAAACATGGGACGACAAAGCAAGCCAGGTGAATCGATAGTTTCAGTCTCCTCATCCGTAGAAATAGAATACAAGCACTGTTCCTACATACTTTATCTCTAAACTCCTCACTATGCCATTTTTATATCTTTTTAAGATGCCTAACATTTACCGTTTTGAAGTAAAATTATTTAGAGTCATGAGAGGTCTTGTGCCAAGTTTGGGAGCCAGACAGTGCTTGATCTGGGTCCCAGTGCTTCTGCTACTTGTTGAGTGAGCTTGGGCAAGTGTTTAGGATTCTCATCTGAAAAAAGAGGAATAACAGTAATCATCTGTAAGTTGTTATGAAATTAGATGAGAAAACATCTGTATAGTACTTAGGACGGTGACTCCTGCAAGATAATCAATCAATAAATGGTAACTAATTTTTTTGGCCCTACCTTATTCTATGATTCCATGCGGTGCTTTACCCTCTAGACATGCCTACAATATTAAGTGCTCAAAACCATATTAGATAAATAAAAGAATGACTGCATATCAGATACAGGCAGGGCAGTCCCCAGGTTAGGAACTTTTGACTTACAGACAATTCCTAGTTGCCCTGTAATGTTAGGTAAATTGCCCTCACTTTGAAAAGGTTGAACCAACCCCACTTGCTGCACTTGAAGTTTTTAAATCATTGAATAGGCTTGGAGTCTTTTCTCGCACTAAAGGCTAAATAAGAACTGTATGCATCTGTTCCGACTTAGCTACAGAGTCTTAAAGACACACTCAGGAACGGATCTCGGATCTTGTTCGTAATACGGGGACTGCCTGTACTTTATATGGAAGTGCTATGAAATTGACAAAGTGCTGTAGAATTTTAAAAGGCTAGTAATAATAAGTAATAATAGTCAACTACTGATTCTTTGTCTCTGCCTCAGCTTCAGAGAATTGCTCTGCAAGAAATGTGTGATGTTTCACTTTTTTCATCTAAAAATTCAATTGAGAGAGACACTATCTACAGAACAGCAACATCTATTGATCAATGGAAAAGAAGTTTCATTCATTCTGCTTTGCCCAATAAAAATTCCCATTCTCCCTTCAAATACTTTATTTCTTTCACTGTGCCTGTACCAATTAAATTAGTCTTGGCTACATTTAACACAGACCTGCCTTCTCACCCAAAGTGGCTTTCATTTGTCGCTACGTCAGAAGTGCAGTGTTAAGCAGGTCAAAGCCAATACGGTAGCTTCACAGTCCAGTCGTCAAGAATGCAAGATCCAACATTACTGCGCTACCTCTTGGTCCATGGTAGCTGTTGAGACTCCAGTAATCACTTCTTTACACACTGGAAGCAGAAGGAAAATGGTGAAGGGCAAAAAGGGTAAAGAGTGAGCTACTCCTACTGAATTAACCTCCTTTAAAGAGCCTTCTCAAAGCCCTACTCAATGAATTTCACCTACCCGGTGTCCAAGGAGAAGCTGGGCACATTGCTGCCTGAATACAATTAGGGTTCTGGAAAAAGAGGAAAATGGACATTAAGCAAATAACTAGCAGTGTTTGCCATAGATGTCCTCACTTTTCCTTTATATCTTTATTTACTGAGTCCTGGTTTGTTACCCAATCCGTAACTCCTACAACTCTTTGAATGTTTTGTAACCTGAATTTTTTCCTCTTTCTGTGTGTCTTTTTCTCTATTTCACAAATCTGCTGCCCTTTTTTATGTTATCCGTTTAGTCATTTTCATATTCATACAATAATTACTTAATCATCCTAAAATTCTCATACATTTCATTCTTCTATTCCAAACTACCCATAGTATCCACCATTTTTTCTTAATGCTGTATCAACTCTTGTTCTTTGACCTTACAAACATTGACAAGGGTCTTTATACCTTTTCTCACATTTAATATAAATGTTTTCAGGATATTTGATCCCTTGTGATCTAGAAAAGATTAGCTTGTTATATGATAACTGGTAATAAAGTACTGGGGGGTTGGATATGGTCAGAAGGGATGAGGTCAAAGGAGGTGACAATGAGGCCAAATTTTGGAGAATAAAAACAAGTTTTAATAGGATGTACAAGTGGCAATTTATCTCCAAGAGAGAAGAGCATATGACAGGTCAGTAGTGTACAAATGAAACAAGATTAGCCATTTTTTGAAATTATTGAAAATAGGTAATGGGTACGTGGGGGTTCATTATATCACTACTTCTAATCTCGGGTATATTTAAAATTTTATATAATAAAAGTAAAAAAAAATAAATGATTGGCTTGAGTCCCTATTTTGCAACCTGTTGAAGTATAAAGCCCTCTCCAAATTTTTTTCAGAAAACTCTGGGAGGCTTACATTGTCTTGGTCACCTCTGCTTCTGAGATCTTCTTTCACATTGGTGTCACTGTTCCAGCCAAATCTTCTGATACACAAATCTGTCTTTTCAGCAATGCTGTCTCTTTCTCCCGTTCACACAAATTTGAATAAGACAGTCTTTATGAAGAGCTGTCAGCCATATATAATGCACACATCAAGTATTGCGTATCAGTATAAAAGACGGTATTTCTTAGCATTCCTTAGAGCTACATGTGGACTTTTGACTTAATTCTTTCCTTGAGATGTAAGCAGAATAGTTGCATAGTCTCCGTTTTCACTTTTCACTTCCTGCTGGCTAATACAGACTTGAATTCCAGAGCTTTCTTGACCAGCTATCATAGACTATGAGGCAATGCCTTTAGATGGCAGAGCATCAAGATAGAAGGAGTCTGCATTCCAGATACCCATGGGGTCACCACTTCAGATCTGGATTGTCTTTTTTGTCTTCTTTATGAACACAAGGGAAATAAACATCTGTCTTACTTAAGCCATTGTCATTGTGTTGTGTTTTATTTTTTTCCCTATAACACGTAGCTAAACCTAATCCTACTTCACATACTTACCAAGAAAGTTGGCTTTTTGGAAATAAATATAATTGTGAGCCTAAGAGAATTTCTACTTTCAAATATTAATAATTTACTTTTCTCTTTCACCTCATTATACTTAACTCCTGCATCCATTCCTAGGTCCAATTATAGACCCTTTTTTCTCTGCATGACTTCCTCTTGTCCAAACAAGTATAATACATAACAATGTATTCCAGAGGCCAAATCTAAGTGGTTTAAATATTACATTAAAAGAAAGATACACTGATTGTTTCAGTTATCTATTGTTGCTAGCAAATTACTTCCAAACACAGGAGCTGAAAGCAGCAATGATTTATTATTTCTTATGATTTTGTGGGATGGCTGGGATCAGCTGGGTGGTTCTTCTGTTCCACATGGTGTAACTGAGATCACTCATGTGGCTAAGTTCAGCTGGGAGCTCTGTTGCAGCTGGGATGTCCAAGATGGCTGCTCATCCTCTAGGGCCTCCCTCCACATGGCCTCTCACTATGTTGTTGTCTACCTGAGCTTCTTTATAACATAGTATCTAGGTTCCAATGTGTGAGCCCTAGTGATGCAGTGGTTAAAAGCTTGGCAGCTAACCAAAAAAAGGTTAGCAGGTCAAATCTACCAGCCGCTCCTTGGAAAGGCTATGGGGCAGTTCTACTCTGTCCTATAGGGTCGCTATGAGTCAGAACCAACTTAATGGCTGTCACAGCCCCTCACACGGGGCACCATCTGTTGCAGCCCCTCACACGGGGCACCATCTGTCGCAGCGGCAATGATTGTCAGGATGGCGGAGACAGTAACCAAACACAACTCTTACAGAGAATTGGGGCCAGGAGGGTCACTCTGAGGAGTCGACCCCGGCTTCAGTCCCAGGAATTTATTTATAGTCAATACAGCAAGCAGTGAAGCAAATAACAGAACAATGGGCTTTGGGTGAGTAACAATAAGTTTCGGGCAAGGGAGAAGGAATTCAGGTAAACAAGCCAATCAGTAACAGGACAATAGGTTTGGGAAAACAAGTCGTGACAAGTCTCAACATGCTGTGCAGCATAGAGGCCTCTGGGAGCTGCAGTTGTTGATAGTGCAGCCATGTTTAAATGGCATATATCCCCACAAATGGCAATGGATTTCTTTTGGGGTGGGGGGATCTAGGTTCCAGATGAGAGTGTTCCAAGAGGTCGAGCCCCACTGTGTACTTATTAAGTCTCTGCTTGCATTATGCTTATTAAATTTCCCATTAGTCAAAGGAATTCATATGGCCAAGCCTAGTGTTCATGTAGGAAGGAAATGCACGAGAGTATGACTACCAAGAGATGTAGCTCACTTGGAGCCATCATTGTTTTCTAATGGACTTATTTATGTAAGTCAATAAGTAATACAACACACTATCTGAACCGCATTCTTGCTCCATCTCTTCCTGATGCCCTTCAGCAGTCAATAAGTAAAGAAGAGATTTGTTTTAGCTAGGGAGGATACCATCAAATAGGGACCGTCACTTAAAGATGGATTGTTATTTTTTTCATTTATTGTCATGTTCACTCTTATATTTAATGCACATTTGAGGTTTTGATTTTGTCACTACACCAAACCAAATCCATTGCTGTTGAATCAATTCCGACTCATAGCGACCCTAGAGGACAGAGTAGAACTGCCCAATAGGGCTTCCAACGAGCGGCTAGTGGATTTAAACTACTGACATTTTGGTTAACAGCAAGCTCTTAACCACTGTGCCACCACTAGCTAGTATAATTCCTTAGTTGAGTCGAGAGCAAACATTGCTCTAAAAAGAAGAAAATTATTTGTCAGTATTATTACAGCTAAAACAAACAAAATTCCTGTGAGGTGAACCTCTCCCTTTTCCTACTACACATAGTAGTAGGAGATGGCTCATGTAGAATAATAATGTTAGTTACTAACATTTATTGTTCTAGGCACCATGGTACATACTTTACGAGGATTACATCATTTAATCCTCATACCAATCAGGAGGGATTTTTATTATCTTAAATTTATAGATGAGGAAATTGAGGCACAGAGAGTTTTAATCATTTATCCAGAGGCATAGATTTAGCAAGTGTTAGAGTCAAGATTTAAAACTAGTTAAGCTAAAGGCAGAGTCAACATGGCACCCTAGACAGACACATCATGCAATCCCTCTGCAGCAAAGATCTGAAAAACTATGTAAAATAGATACAAACATCAATCCTGGAACCTTAAGCATCAAATGAAGGGATAAAGAACTAGATCAAACACCAAATGGAAGAAGAAACTGAATAAAACAGAGAATGAGGAGCAATACGGAGTGGAGGTTACATGCTAACTAACAAGGCACAGCTTCACCATCTTGGAGCACAGCCAGAATCAACCCCAGAATGAGAGCACAGGAAGGCAACTACACAGAGCTCCCAACAGGAGACACAGTACCCAGTAACCAGAGAAACATGCGTTCCCACCCCGCACCCTTCTGCCATCCCCAGCCCTTCCTGACGGGCCATGCTGTGCTGCTTGGCTAGAAGCTACTGGCTTGCCATCACCCTGGGTCTGCCCCACCACACCTGCCAGCACCTGTTGTGCCATTTTTCCCCCTTTTCTCCCTTTCTTTCTCCCTCCCACCTAGCCCTGCCATACCTACCCCTTCCAGACGGGCAGTGCTGTGCCACTCAGAGAGCTACCAGCCTGCTGTTACCCTGAGTGCACCCCACACTCACCTGCCAGTTCCTGCCAGGTCATTTTTCTACATTTTCTCCTTTCTTCCTCCCACCTAGCCCTGTACCCCAGCTCTACCCTTTCCTGCCAGGCGATACCACCTCACCTTGGCTAGAGAGCTACTGGCCAACTGCACCACCCTGAGTCTGCCCTACCCCCACCCACCGGCTCCTGCCACGCCCTTTTTATTTCTTTTTTTCTCTTTTTCCTCCTTGTTCCTTTTCTTTCTCCTGCCCACTTAGTCACATACACCACCTCTACTTCTTCCTGCTGGGCCACACCACACCACTGCAGCTAGAGAACCAGTGGCCTGCTGCCACCCAGGGTAAGCCCTGCCCCACCCATCAGATCCTGCTGCACCATTTTTTTTCTTTTTTTATTCCCTTTTACTTCTACTTCTCACCTAGCTCCACATGACACCTCACTCCCCTTCCACCATCCCCCAATTCTGCCCCACCCCTACCTAACAGATACCTTTTTTTCTTTCTCTTTTATTTCTTCCTCTACCTAGCCCTGTACACCACCACCCTCACCCCTTCCTGCCGGCCCTTATGGAGCCACTACAGCTAGAGCATCCTTGGCTCAGGCCATCCGCTGCACCGAACCTGCACTGCCCCCTCCTCCCACCTCTCAACCAGCTGCTGAACAGAGAGAAGAGAAGCCATAGCACTTCCTGTCTAACACCCTCACCTCTCTGGCGAGGGGTTGTAAATACTCCCACACTGCTGGAACAACACCAGGAGGCAGATAGCATCAGCACAATCTGCCATCAGCCACCTCGCCAAATCAGTGTACAGCAAAGTGGGCTCTCCCTTCCTGCTGTTGCCTTGCCCACCTGGACAAGGTGGTGAAAGCTATTGCACCCACAGAGGAGCAAGTAGCAGAGCATGCCTGGCCTGCCTGCTCTGATATATCAAAACAAAACAAAGAAGCAGGAGGAGATAAATGAACATGCAATCAATAAATGCAGAAAATAGTACCTTAATGTCTCAGAAACAGCTGATAATACTAAAACATATAAAAAACAGGACAAGATGGCTCCAATAAGTGATCAAAATAAAGAATCAGATGACCTTCTGATAGAAGAGAAGACAGTGGAACTACCTGATATGGAATTCGAAAGACTAATATTTTGGGCTCTCGAAGATATTAGGAAAGAGATCAAGGAAGACATAGACAAAACCAAGAAAAAATAGACAAAACACAGACAAAACAAATGAAAACATAGCCAAAACCAAGACTAACACAGACAATGTAACAGAAGAATTCAGGAAAACAATACAAGCACAAAACATCAAAATAAATAAACAATTAGATATCATACATAAACAGTATGTAGAAATCCAAAAGATAACAAAATTTTAAAAATGGACAACTCAATAGAAGGTTTTAGGAGCAAATTTGAAACAATGGAAGGCAGATTCAGTGCCATTGAAGACAAATCCCTGGACACTACTTTGTTTGAGGAAAAATCAGAGAAAAGAATGAAGAAAACCTAAGAATTATGTGGGACACAATCAAAAACAAAAATTTACCCATGATTGGACTTCTAGAACATGGGGAGAAAATGGAAAACATAGAGAAGATTGTTAAAGGTTTGCTGCCAGATAACTTCCCAAGTATCCTGAAAGAAGAAAGGCTGACCATTCAAGAAGCTCAATGAACCCCATATAAGATAGACCCCAAAAGAAGACCACCAAGACTTATCATAATCATACCTGACAAAACCAAAGACAAAGAAAGAATCCTGAGAGCAGTTTGAGAAAAATGAAAAGTCACTTAAAAGAGGAACAATAAGACTAAGTTCTGATTACTCGACAGAAATCATACAGGCAAGGAGGATGACATATATAAAACCCTGAAAGAAAAAAAAAATACCGACCAAGAATAATATATCCTGCAAAACTCTCTCTCAGATACAATGGTGAAATTAGGACATTTCCAGGTAAACAGAAATTAAGAGCATTTGTAAAAAGCGAACCAAACTTACAAGAAATATTAAAGGGAGTCCTTCAGTTAGAGAAGCAACAATATCAGACAACAACTGGAGTCTAGGACACAAGACAACATCAGTCAGATGACAACCTAGGTAAAGAACTCTGAATAATAAAACAAAGCTAAAAGACTTAAAACAGGGAAACAGAGACACAAATCTATAAATAATGATAGTGTCAAAACAATAAAATGGGAAATAAGCAGTGTAGGTACAGATTTTCAAACGAGGAAGGAAGTCAAGGCAATATTAAGTAATAAAAGACTGGTTCAAACTTAGGAAGGTAAGGGTACATTGCAAGGTAACCACAAAGAAAGCTAATAAACCTACTCATAAGAATGAAAAAGAAAGAAAAGAAAAACATAAAGTCTCAATAAGCACAAAATCTATGAAAACAAAAGAAAAAAAAATCCACAAACAAAAGGAATTCAGAATAGGAAAGCGAGAGGAACAAAGAAAATGTCAGCACCACAAAAAAAAAAAAAAAAAAAAAAACAGCAACAATTTGACAGCAATAAACTTTCAATATGCTGTCTATGAGAGACAGACCATAGACACAAAGACATATATATATTAAAAATCAAAGGATGGAAAAAATATATCAAGCAAATGATAACCAAAAAAGGGCAGGAGTAGCAATACTAATCTCAGATAATATAGCCTTTTAGGCAAAATCAACTATAAAAGACAAGGGAGGACATTATATAATGATTAAAGGTACATCCCATCATGAAGATATAACCTTAATAAATATCTATGCACCAAACAACAGGGCTCCAAAATACATAAAGCAAACTCTAACAGCAATGAAAAGAGAAACAGACAGTTCCATATAATAGTAGTAGACTTCAAAACACCACTCTAGTTTCTAGAAAGAAACTCAACAAAGATACAGAGAATCTAAAGGCCAAAATCAACCAAATTTACCTCATAGATATATACAGAACACTCCATCAACAGCAGAAAAGTATACATTCTTTTCCAATGCACATGGAACACTCTCCAGAATAGACCACATTTTAGGCCACAAAGCAATCATCACTAAAGTCCAAAACATCGAAATAATAAAAAACATCTTCTCTGATCACAATACCATAAAAACAGAAATCAATAACAGAAAGAAGAAGAAAAAAAATCAAATATATGGAAACTGAATAATACCTCACTTAAAAACCAGTGGGTAATAGACGAAATCAAGGATGGAATATAAAAATTTATAGAAACAAATGAGAATGAAAACACATCATACCCAAACCTTTGGGACACAGCAAAAACAATGCTCAGAGGTCAATTTATAGCAATAAACACAAACATCAAAAAGGAAAAACAGGCTGAAATAAAAAAGTTAGCCCTACAACCTGAACAAACCAAAAGAGAACAGCAAAAGAAGCCCATAGCTACCAGAAGAAAGGAAATAATAAACATTAGAGCAGAAATAAAAGAAATAGAGAACAGAAAAACAATAGAAAGAATCAACAAGACCAAAAGTTGGTTCTCTGAAAACATCAACAAAATTGACAAACCATTGGTCAAAATTCAACAACAACCAAAAATCAGGAGAGGTTGCAAATAACCCAAATAAGAAATGAGATGGAGGACATTATAATAAACCCAAGTGAAATAAAAAGGATAATAATAGAATACTATGAAAAATTATACTCCAACAAATTTGAAAACCTAGAGGTAATGGACAAGTTTCTAAAAACACACTACCTACATAAACTAACACAAACTAAGGTAGAAAATCTAAACTACCCCTAACAAGGGAAGAGATCAAAGAGGTAATAAAAAAATATGCCTGACCAAAAAAAGCCTGGCTTGACGGATGCACTGGAGAATTCTGTCAAACATTCAGAGAAAATTTCACACCAATATTATTCAAACTATTTCAGAGCATAGTAAAGGAAGGAATACTCCCGAATTCATTCTTATTAAGCCAGCATAGCCTTGATACCAAAGCCCAGCAAAGTCACCACAAAAAAGAAAATTACAGACCAATATCTCTCATGAATATAGACGAAAAATTCACAACAAAATTCTAGCCATAAATTCAAAATTCAGCATCATATAAAAAAAAAATACACCACAACCAAGTGGGATTCATACCAGTTATGCAAGGATGGTTCAACATTAAAAAATCAATTAACACAATCCAACAAATAAATGGAACAAAAGAAAAGAATCACATGATCATCTCAATCGACGCAGAAAAGGCATTTGATAAAGTCCAACACTAATTCCTGATAAAAACTCTCAATAAAATAATACTAGAAGGGAAATTCCTCCACATAATAAAGGGCATCTATACAATACCAACAGCCAACATCATTCTCAACCGAGAGAGACTGAAAGCATTCCCCCTGAAAACAGGAACAAGACAAGGATGCCCTTTATCACCACTGCTATTTAACATTCTACTGGAAGTCCCAGTTAGAGCAATAATGTAAGAAAAGGAAATCAAAGTCATCCAAATTGGGAAGGAAGAAGTAAAACTATCCCTATTCAAAGATGATATGATTCTATACATAGGAAACCAAAAGATTCCACAAGGAAACTACTGAAACTAACAGAAAGATTCATCAGAGTAACAGGATAGAAGATCTACACACAAAAATCAGTTGGATTCCTATGCACAAACAAAGAGAACTTCGGAAAGGAGATCAGGGAAACAATACCATTTATAATAACTCCTAAAAAGATAAAATACTTAGAAATAAGTCTAACCAGGGATGAAAAGACCTATACAAAGAAAACTACAAAACACTATTGCAAGGAACCAAAAGAGACATGCGTAAGTGGAAAAATATTCCATGCTCATGGATAGGAAGACTCAATATTGTGAAAATGTCAATACTCCTCAAACTGATCTACAGATATAACTCAATTCCAATCCAAATACCAAAAACATTCTTTGACGAGCTGGAAAAACTAATCACCAAATTTATGTGGAAAGGAAGGACGCCCTGGATGAGGAAAGCATTATGGAAGAAAAAGAACAAAATAGGAGGCCTCACACTACCTGATCTCAGAACCTACTATACAGCCACAGTAGTCAAAACAGCCTGCTACTGGTACAACACAGACACATAGACCAATGGAACAGAATCGAGAACCCGGATATAAGTCTATATACCTATGGTTAGCTGATCAACAAAGGCCCAAAGTCTGTTACATTGGGAAAAGACAGTCCTTGTAACAAATGATGCTGGCAAAACTGGATATCCATCTGTGAAAAAATGACACAGGACCCATCCCTCACATCATACACAAAACTAACTCAAAATGGATCAAAGACCTAAACATAAAATCTAAAACAATGAAGATCATGGAAGAAAAATTAGGGACAACTCTAGAGGCCCTATACACGGCACAAATTCAATACAAACCATAACTAACAATGCATAAACACAGAAGATAAACTAGATAACTAGAAGCTTCTGAAAATTATACACTTTTGCTCATCAAAAGATTTCACCAAAAGAGTAAAAAGAGAACCTGCAGACTGGGAAAAAAATTTGGGCTACGACATTTCCCACAGGAGTCTAATCTCTAAAATCTGTAGAATACTTTAAAATGTCAATAACAAAAAAGACAAATAATCCAATTGAAAAATAGTCAAATGATATGAACCAACACTTCAACAAAGAAGACATTCAAGCAGCTAACAGACACATCAGGAAAACCTCTAGATCATTAGCCATTAGAGAAATGCAAATAAAAACTACAATGAGATACCATCTCACCCTGTCATTACTGGCATGAATCAAAAAAAACAGAAAATAACAAATTTTGGAGAGGTTGTGCAGAGACTGGAAATCTTATGCACTGCTAGTAAGAACATAAAATGGTACAACGAAAACGAAAACGAAATGATGCCTCCTTAAAAAGCTAAAAATAGAAATACCATACAATCCAGCAATTCCACTCCTAGGAATATATCCTAGAGAAATAAGAATCGTCACTCAAATAGACATATGCATATATGCAGCATTATTCACAATAGCAAAAAGATGGAAACAAGCCAAGTACCCATCAAGAAATGAATGAATAAACAAATTATGGTACATACACACAATGGAATACTGGGAAATGATAAAGAACAATGATTAATCCACAGAACATCTCACAACACGGATGAATCTTGAGGGCATTATACTGAGTGAAATAAGTCAATCACAAAAAGACGAATATTGTATGAAGTCACTGTTATAAAAACTCAAGAAAAGGTTTAAATACAGAAAAAAAAAAAAAACCAATACTTGATGGTTAGGAGGGAGGGCAAAGGTGGGGAGGGAAAATCACTAACAAGTTAACAAGTGTTAACTTTGGTGAAAGGAAAGACAACAAACAATATAGGGAAAGTCAGCACAACTTGACCAAGGCAAAGCCATAGAACCTTCCTAGACATATCCAAACACCTTGAGGGACCAAGTTACTGGGATTGAGGGCTGGGGACCATGATCTTGGGGGACATTTAGGTCAACTGGCTTAACATAGTTCATAAAGAGAATGTTCTACACCCTACTCTGGTGAGTAGCGTCTGGGGTCTTAAAAGCTTTCAAGCAGCCATCTAAAATACATCTGTTGGTCCCATCATGTCCAGAGAAAAGGAGAATGAAGAAAACAAAATGTGCAAGAAAAACATCAGTCCAAAAGACTAACGGATCACATGAACCACAGCCTCCACCAACATGAGCCCAGAAAAAATAGATGATGCCCAGCTATCACCACCAACCACTCTGACAGGGATCACAATAAAAGGTTTTAGACAGAGCAGGAGAAAAACGTAGAACAAAATCAAATTCACGAAAAACAAAACACAAGATTTACTGGTCTGACAGAGACTGGAGGAACTCCAGAAAATATGGCCTCTGGATTCTCTGCTAAGTCAGAACTGAAACCACTCCCAAAGTCCACCTTTCAGCCAAAGATTAGACAGGCCTATAAAAAAAACAATAACACACCTGAGGAACGTGCTTCTTAGTTCAATCAAGTGTAGGAAACCTTATGAGCAAGACCTGCCCAAAAGCAAAGATAAGAAGGCAGGAAGGGACAGAAAACCTGGAAGAATGGACATGGGGATCCCCAGGTGTAAAGGGAAATGGGTAGAGTGCTGACACATTGTGCCGATTGCAACAAATGTCACAAAATAATTTATGTATACATTTTTGAATGAGAAATTGATTTGCACAATAAATTTTAAAAAAAGAAAGATCTTACAACCACTGGGAAGAGCCATACATATTAAAAGATAATTTAGAATAGTAAGGGCTACTATGGAGCTTAGATTAGCAACTCACAAGGAAAACACATAATGTAGGCATTCATGTTTTTAAGAGAGATTGGGTTTCGGACAATTACATCAGGGAAACTTACTAAGGGCATGATATCTGAAGTCTCTTAAAGTGTTAAACAATTAGATTACTGATGACTAGAGACAGAAAACCACCAGCACACACATATTAGAGAATGAGGAACACATACAAATAACCTAGTTTCCACTTATAGTGACCCCATGTACATCAGAATGAAACACTGCCCCATCCTGCACCATCCTCACAATCATAGCTATGTTTGAGACCATTCTTACAACCAATGTATCAATCCATCTGGTTGAAGGTCTTCCTCTTTTCGATGACCCTCTGCTTTACCAAGCATGATGTCTTCTCCAGGGACTGGTCCCTCCTGATAACATGTCCAAAGTACATAAGAGGAAGTTTCGCCATCCTCCCTTCTAAGGAGCATTCCGGCTGTACTTCTTCCAAGATAAATTTGTTCGTTCTTCTGGAAGTCCATGGTATATTTAATATTCTTTGCCAACACCATGATTCAAATGCTTCGATACTTCCTCTGTTTTCCTTATTCATTATCCAGCTCTCACACGTGTATGAGGCAACTAAAAATACTATGGCTTGTGTCAGGCACATCTTAGTCCTCAAAGTGATAGCTTTGCTTTTTAACACTTTAAAGAAGTCTATTGCAGCAGATTTGCCCAATTCAATACATCATTTAATTTCTTGACTGCTGCTTCCATGGGCATAGATTGTGGATCCGATATTGACAACTTCAATATTTTCTCCCTTTATCATGATGTTGCTCATTTGTCCAGTTGTGAGGATTTTTGTTTTCTTTATGTTGAGGTGCAATCCATACTGAAGGCTGTAGTCTTTAGATCTTCATCAGTAAGTGCTTCAAGTCCTCTTCACTTTCAGTAAACAAGGTTGTGTCATCTGCATATTGCAGATTGTTAATGATTCTTCCTCCATTCCTGATGTGGCATTCTTCTTCAGATAGTCCAGCTTCTCTGATTATTTGCTCAGCATACACATTGTATATGCGCATTGTATACAACCCTGATACACACCTTTTCTGATTTTAACCCACCCAACATCTCCTTGTTCTTTTCAAACATTTGCTTCTTGGTCTATGTACAGGTTCCACATGAGTACAAGTAACAGTTCTGGAATTCCCATTATTTGCAATGTCATTCATAATTTGTTATGATGCACACAGTCGAATGCCTTTGCAGAGTCAATAAAACACAGGTAAATATCTTTTCGGTATTTTTTGCTTTCAGTGAAGATCCATCTGATATCAGTAATGATAGCCCTTGTTCCACATCCTCTTCTGAATCTGGCTTAAATTTCCGGCCGTTCTCTGTTGATGTACTGCTATAAATGTTTTTAAATTATTTTCAGCAATATTTTACTTGTGTGTGATATTAATGATATTGTTCTATAACTTCTGCATTCTGTGGGATTACCTTTCATTGGAATAGGTGCGTGCTGGGTTTTTATGCAAATAACTGTGCCTATTATGTTTATTTGCTGGCTACCCCTCCTCCTGCAAGGTATTTTTATAGGCATGTTATGCTAATTTTTTTACAGCAACATGTGGAAAGGATTGGCATGGTGGTGATTTTGAGGATACCTCGCGGAGGGAGGGCAAGGTTGGTGGACAGGTGTAGAAACCACATGTTATTTGCATACAACTACAGTATATGAATCTCTTTTTGGTTGGCAAGGTAGCTGTCTTCCAAATTTCTTGGCATAGATGAGTGAGCCCTTCCAGCATTGCATCCATTTGTTGAAACATGTCAATTGGTATTCCATAATTCCTGAAGCCTTTTTTTTTGCCAATGCCTTCAGTGTAGCTTGGATTTCTTCATTTAATACCATCAGTTCTTGATCATATGCTACTTCCTGAAATGGCTGAACATTGACCAATTCTTTTTGGTACAGTTACACAGTATATTCCTTCCATCTTCTTTTGATGCTTCCTGCATCTTTCAATATTTCCTCCCCTGGAATCTTTCAATATTGCAACTAGAGGCTTGAATTTTTCCTTCAGTTCTTTCAACTTGAGAAACACTGACTGTATTCTTCCCTTTTGGTTTTCTAACTCCAGCTCTTTGAACATTTCGTTATAATACTCTACTTTGTCTTCTCTAGCAGCCCTTTGAAATCTTATGTTAATCTCTTTTACTTCATCGTTTTTGCCATTTGCTTTAGCTACTCTACATTTAAGAGCAAGTTTCAGAGTCTCTTCTGCCATCCATTTTGGTCTTTTCTTTCTTTACTGTCTTTTTAATGAACTTTTGCTTTCTTCATGTATCACGTCCTTGATGTCGTCCCACAACTTGTCTGGTTTTCTGTCACTAGTGTTCAATCCGTCAAATATACTCTTGAGATGGTCTCTAAATTCAGGTGTGATATACTCAAGGTTGTACTCCAGCTCTTGTGGACTTGTTTTAATTTTCTTCAGCTTCAACTTGAACCTGCATATGAGCAGTTGATGGTCTCCTCCACAGTAGGCCCCTGTCCTTGTTCTGAGGGGCTACTGAGCTTCTCCATTGTCTTTCTCCACAAAAAAAAACAAAAACAAAAAAAAACCCCGTTGTCGTTGAGTCGATTCCGAGTTTGATTCCTAGGTATTCCATTCGGGGAGCTCAACGTGTATAGATGCCTTTTATGTTGTTGAAAAAAGGTATTTCCAATGAACAGGTCATTGGTCTTACAAAATTCTATCATGAGACCTCCAGTGTCGTTTCTATCACCAAGGCCATATTTTCCAGCTACCGATCCTTCTTTGTTTCCAGCTTTCTCATTTCAATCATCAATGCATATTTATTGCATGTTTGATCAATTTCAGACTGCAGAATTTGGTAAAAAATCTTCAGTTTCTTTATCTTTGGCATTAGTGTTTTCTGCATATGTTTGAATAATAGTCATATTAACTGGTCTTCGTTGTAGGCATATAGATATTATCCTATCACTGACGGCGTTGTACTTCAGGATAGATTTTGAAATGTTCTTTTTGACAATGATTGTGATGCTGTTCCTCTTCAATTTGCCATTCCTGGCATAGTAGAACATATAATTGTCTGATTCAAAATGGAAAATACCAGTCCATTTCAGCTCAGTAATGCCTAGGATATTATGTATTCCATTTCATTTTTGGCTATTTCCGATTTTGCTATATTTGTATTTCCTACCTTCCATATTCCGATTATTAATGGATATTTGCAACTGTTTCTTACCATTTTGAATCATGCCACATCAGCAAATGAAGGTCCCTAAAGTTTTACTCCATCCATGTCATTAAGGTCGATTCTACTTTGAGGAGGTAGCTCTTCCCCAATCGTATTTTGAGTGCCTTCCTACCTAAGGGACTCATCTTCTGGCACTGTATCAGACAATGTTCCATTGCTATTCATAAGGTTTTCACTAGCCAATGTTTTAAGTGTCTTTAGAAGTAGATCGCCAGGTCTTTCTTCCTAGTCTATATTAGTCTGGAAGCTCCACTGAAACCTTTCCACCGTGGGTGATCCTGCTGGTATTTGAAATACCTGTGGCATAGCTTCTAGCATCACAGCAACACACAAACCATCTCAGTACAACAAACTGACAGATGAGTGGTGATCAAAATATTGACCATAAAAGAGAGCTGAAAATTTAAATAGCATGTCATGAGAACTTTCCCCCATTTTCCAGATCCCCCATAGATTCAGAGAGGATTCATTGTTCTATTTGATTCAGTTATGCCAGGCTTGAGTACGTAATTGTCAGTTTAATGATCCTTTTCCAGGGAGTTATAATAACACTTCTCGCAATGGTTACAACCCTTCACCAGGGCTAATCTTAGGTTTTCCGGTAGGGTAGAGGCCGTCTTCATATTGCCTGAGAACTGCTAAGCTACTGCGAGAAAGTACAATCTTTTGTGCCTCAGATGGAATCATAGGGTTCATATGGTATACTACAAGGTGTTCAATATCACCCATCCTCAACACTGGCAGTACCTGGCATCTATTAGGTTCTTCAGAAGTGTTCATTGTATAATGGGTAAATGATAGAATACTTGTTGTTCCTTAGCTTACTCTCATTTACATAAGATTTTTAGAGACAGTTTGTTCCTAAACTTTGAAACATTCTCATCTTAACTTCATGCAAACGCAGAATGCAAAGTTATAACATTAAGAATAAGGAAATCAATTTAATTTTTAATATTTCCAGAGTAAAACTTTCTATTGTCCTTCTTCTCCCACCAAACCAGTTACTGCCTCCCTTCACAAATTCTTCATACCACTATTTTGATTACACCAGCAACAAGATTCCAGCAACAAGATTCCTGGATATGCATATGCCCAAGTCTTACCTGACCATTCAGTGAAGAGTTTAGAATCCATTTCAGGGTGAATATTTAAAGACCACATTAGAGCTTAGTTTTCCTTCTTAGGAGAGAAAATCAATCATTCTCTATATTTATCATTTCTAGCAAAGTAAAGACGTAAAAACTCAGAAGGGTGTAATAATGCATAACTTGTACTTAAATGAATTTCTCCAAATGTTGATGACAACTGATGCAATTGCATAGATACAATATTAAAGTGCTAATGATATATATTATATTCTGAATATTATTTATATAGTCTAATTTTTTGTTTATTTCATGCTATGATCAGCCTTTAAGGCATTCCTTGTTCAACTATTATATAAATAAATCACATAATTAATTCATTTTAAATCACTTTCAGTGGAGAAAGGGATGATTAAATCTATGTCAGTAGTAACAAAATATTTAGAAGCTCTGTGAAGGTAGGAAATTAAAGACAGAACATATACATCCTACTTGGAGCACTGACTTTTTTTTTAAATTTCTCTTAGAAATATAGTCCAATTTTAGCTCCTAAAAATCAAACACTTATGCTCATCAAAAGACTTCACCAAAAGAGTAAAAAGACAACCTACAGATTGGGAAAAAATTTTTGGCTATGACAAATCCGATCAGCGTTTAATCTCTAAAATCTACAAGATACTGCAAAACCTCAACAATAAAAAGACAAATAATGCAATTAAAAAATGGGCAAAGGATATGAACAGGCACTTCACCAAAGAAGATATTCGGGCAGCTAACAGACACATGAAGAAACGCCCATGATCATTAGCCACTAGAGAAATGCAGATCAAAACTACAATGAGATATCATCTCACCCCAGCAAGGCTAGCCTTAATCCAAAAAACACAAAATAATAAATGTTGGAGAGGCTGTGGAGAGACTGGAACACTTATGCACAGTTGGTGGGAATGTAAAATGGTACAACCACTTTGGAAATTCATTTGGCACTTCTTTATAAAGCTAGAAATAGAAGTACCATACAATCCAGCTATCCCGCTCCTTGGAATACATCCTAAAGAAATAAGAGCTGTCACACAAATAAATATATGCACACCCATGTTCATTGCAGCACTGTTCACAATAGCAAAAAGATGGAAGCAACCTAGATGCCCATCAATGGACGAATGGATAAACAAATTATGGTATATCCACACAATGGAATATTACACAATGACGAACAACGATGAAGCTGTGAAACATCGTATAACATGGTGGAAGCTGGAACTTATTAAGCTGAGTGAATTTAGTCAGTCACAGAAGGACAAATACTGTACAGGACCACTATTATAAGAACTCAAGAAAAGATTTAAACACAGAAAACATTCTTTGATGGTTATGGGGGTGGGGAGGGAGGGTGAGGGTTATT
>NW_004444097.1:1830781-1869090 GCF_000243295.1 Trichechus manatus latirostris | reverse complement strand
CAGCACAACTGGACTAAACCAAAGCTAAGAAGTTTCCTCAATACAATCAAATACTTTGAGAGACTGAGTAGCAGGGATGAGGGGTCTGGGAACCATGCTTTCAGGGGACATCTAGGTCAATTGGTGTAACAAAGCTTATTAAGAAAATGTTCTGCATCCTACTTTGGTGAGTGACGTCTGGGGTCTTAAAAGCTTGCAAGCCGCCATCTAAGATGCATCAATTGGTCCCAACCACTTGGAGTAAAGGAGAACGAAGAACATCAAAGATAAAAGGAAAGTATTAGCCCAAGAGACAGAATGGGCCACATAAACCAGAGCCTTCATCAGCCTGAGACCAGAAGAACTAGATGGTGTCTGGCTACCACCAATGAACGTCCTGACAGGGAACACAACAGAGGGTCCCTGATGGAGTAGTAAAAGGATGGGATGTGGAACTCAAATTCTAGTAAGAAGACCAGACTTAATGGTCTGACTGAGACTGGAGGAACCCTGGAAAGCATGGCCCCTGGACTCTCTATCAGCCCAGAACTAAAACAATTTCCAAGGCCAACTCTTCAGACAGGGATTGGACTAGACTGTAGGACATAAAGTGATACTTGTGAAGAATGTGCCTCTTAGTCAAGTAGATACAAAAGACCAAAGGGGCAGCCTCTGTCCAGAGGTGAGATGGGAAGGCAGAGAGAGTTAGGAGCTGGTTGAATGTTCATGGGGAATCGGGGCGGAGGGGAGGAGTGTGCTGTTACAGAATGGGGTGAGCGGTTGGGGTCTCATAACAACATAAGTAAAAAAAAAATTTTGTATGGGAGACTAACTTGAAATGTAAACTTCATTTAATTACAACGATAATAATAATAAAAAAAATTGATATCACCTTACCCTTAAGTAATATACAAGCTCTTGCTATATCACTCATCCTTCCAATGTAGTTTTTATCATAAATTACATCTTTATATATTATGTGCCCAATAACAAATTTATAATTATATTTTATATTTTATGTATTTGCCTTTTGGAATCATGTAGGACATAAGTACTAAAGTTACAAACAAAAAATACCATAAAACTGGCAAAAAAAAAAAAAGTCCAATTTAAAGCTTTGTTTTTTTTCCACTTCAGAGAAATCAATGATTTCTTACTCTAACAGTTCTATGAATAAAATTATGCTACAAAACTTCTTCTTTTTATTTCCTAAAAGATATACGTATATATGTGTATATATATATATTTTTTTTTCATTGCTTCACCTTTTGTAGTTCTTCAAAGAGGAAAATTAGCCATCCTAGTAAATAATTGAAACAACTATTAAAGAAATAATCTAAGGATCAGTTAAAAAGAAAAAAAAAAAAACACAGACAAAAAACTAGTTAAGCTGACTCCAAGGAATCCATGGGTGGCTCAAACAATTGAATGCTCAACTATAGCCAAAAGTTTGATGGTTTGAACACATCCAAAGGTGCCTCAGAAGACAGGCCTGGCAGTCTGTTTCTGAAAAGTCACAGCCTTGAAAACCCTATGGAGCAGTTCTACTCTGTACACATGGCATCGCCACAAATTGGACTCCACCTGACAGCACCTAACGACAACAGCCAGCTGTCTGCAGAGCCACGCTCTTGATTCATGCCGTCAGAATGCCACTGGGGCTGGGGCTGTGGAGTTCGGAAGCCAGTTATTCTCTATTTTACATATGCTAGCTTTGCCTCTCCGATTATTTCCAATTAGAAAACATAAAGGCAACATATTGTGCAGCTTTTCTGGGTAAAACCGTGTGTGTTTTGAAATTTATAAAACATCATACAAATGCTAAAGATATGAGAACTGTTTTATCTTTGTGGATCCTCCAAAGTGCTGGGCAGGGAGCTGTTTTGCTGTACAATAGCTGCACGCAGTGTGACTGGATGCTTGTGCCCCCTGAAGCAAGGCTGGAGCCCGCTGTCACTTGAGGACTATGCCATCCTCACGTCGGTTGAATTTCCAGGCACACTCTGCCTCTCTGTGAGTTCCAAACAACTCCTCTTGATGCACACGGGAGCTGTATCAAGACACTTAGGTTGCTGGTTGAGTTTGCATGAAATCATCACCTCATTTCAGCACCACTAGAGAAGCCTGAAGGGTATGCATGAGGCACCTTTAGCATTTTTAATATCTATTTCCGTTTACGTCGTTTATACCAAGGATGCAATGGACTCAAATCAACTGTTTTAGGTAGCAAATGGAGCCCAAAATGCAGTGTAATATAATTTATTTTGCAGAAATATCACAAAATACTTCACAGGTAATTATGTTTGAGGTAGAAAAACACAAACTCTGAATGTGAATATTTGTTACGTACGTTGCATTTAGAAAAGTAGTGAGCAGAGTTAAAGCAGTTTACAAAGACCAGGGAAACAGAAATTTCACAAGTAAGACTTTTATTAGAAAAGTGATGGGGGAAATTTAGAAAGCATTTGAATTTCTGTTGCCAGTTGGGCTCCTGTTGTCCTTTGCTAAAGCCCACTAAATATAGTTAGTTAAATTAAGTATACTAATTACATTAAAAGGAGCCCTGGTGGTGCAGTGGTTAAGTGCTCTTCTGCCAACCCAACGGCTGGCGGTTTGAACCCATCAGCTGCTCCACAGGAGAAAAGACCTGGCAATCAGCTCCCATGAAGATTACAGCCTTGGAAACCCTATGGGGCAGTTCTGCTCTATCCTATAGGGTCACTATAAGTCAGAATTAACTCCACAGCAACGGGTTTGGTTTTTTGGTGTTTAATTATATTAAAGTATTTAATATTTGTCTAATTTTTTCCTAAGGAGTCCTGGTGGTGCAATGATTAAGCGCTCAGGTGCTAACCAAAAGGCTGGCAGTTCGAACCCAGCCGGCAGCACCATGGGAGAAGAGACCTGACTATCTGCTCCTGGAAAGATTACAGCCTAGGAAACCTCATGGGGCAGTTCTACTCTGTCACGTTGGATCTCTACGAGTCAAAATCGACTTGACGTCACACAACAACTTTTGCTCTTGTGTATCATTTTGATGTCTGTCCAAAGTGATAGGTCCTACTTTACCTGCCCCTCTCCTCCCCTGCCATCCCCCCTGGTCCAGCCACGTGGCATCCTTGCTGCTCCTCAAACACACTAGGCACATTCTTGATGTAAGACCTTCACCCTCATTGTTTCCTATGCCTGGAACGTTACTCCCTCACTGCACATGCAGCTAACTCCCTTGCCTCTTTCAAATCTTTTCTTAACTGTCACCTACTCCATAAAGCCCTATTGAAAAGTGAATCCCACTGGCATTCTCAGTATTCTATAATCTCCTTTAGCTCCTCTACTATTTTTATTAAAAATATCCCCTTCCAATATACAAGATACTTTATTGTCCTATTTATTGTTCATCTCAGTCTCCACCACCCCCAAATCCTTCTGACACAATATTCTTCTGTTTTGTTAAATAATGTATCTCAAGAATCTATGAGCCTAGCACATAGAAGACTGTCAATAAATACTTGTTGAATACATTAACAAAGTTCTCAATTGCGCATGTCTGTTCTTAAATAATCCTTCCATGGCTACATTGATGTTGTTCAGTTTTTGCATGATTATATGATTATAATAGACCTTAATGCCTAATAGCTTGAGAAGTGAAGGGTGAGCTGTATAAAAATATACATATATATATATATATAGAGAGAGAGATCTTGCACCGAAATAAGGAGAATGTTATTCAGAAATGATAGTGTTAGGGAAGAGATGTTCTAGTTCAAGATCTCTTAACAGCAGCCCTGATAAATGTTGAAGCTAGCAGAGGCATAAAGGCTAAGAATGAGCAGTATGACAGAATAAATTTTGATTTGTCCCATTTTAAAATTAATTCCTTTTCCACTTACAAAATAAAAGTTATTATTCAGAGATATTATTTTAAATATGGACGTATTAATTATTTTATGTTTTTAAGCTTTAGTTAGCAATATGTTTGTTCATCTCTAAAGCAAGAATTGTGGCAAATAGGTCTCATCACATGTACAAAAACAAAAACCACAGGTGATTAGTACAACCTAGAATGCTGTGATGAGGATGATAAAGGAGCTACTTCCAGCCTTAAAGAAATGGATATCTTGACTGATTGGTAATGTCTGCACAGAAGGTAGGAGTATAACATTGGTGTCGTGCATTCATCGTCCGGGGATCTAAAGATCTCTAAGTTCCCGTCCAATCATTCTATGGGAAAGACAAAGTATATTAATTGTTATCAGAAATTCTGGGACAGAGAAATTTAAAGTGAATATCATAAGAGTCATAACTGGTTGACTAGCAAGCAATGAAAACGAAGCATCATTGAAGATAAAATTTAAGTTGGATACTTCTTGTTAACACATGGGCTTATTAGCTGTGGCTAATACGTCTCCTCTCACCTTATTGCAATACATCTGAAAAGTGACCAAAAGACAGGAGGAGGGTGTGTGTGTATCTCCTTTTTCACTTGCTTATTTTCTGTTCCCCTACTTACATTGTATGTTCCATTACAGCAGGAACTGTGTCTGATTTGTTCATGAGTGCCTAGCACATATGTTGTTGGATACTGCTGAGTCCATTCCAATTCATTGCAACCCCATGAGACAGAGTAGAACTGCCCCATTGGGTTTTCTTGGCTGTAAATCTATATGGATGCAGAAGGCCAGGTCTTTTTCCCGAAAAATAACTGGGTGGGTTCAAATGGCCAGCTTTTTTGGTTAGCAGCCAAGCACTGTGCTACCAGGGCTCTTTCTAGCACATATAGGTGATCATTAAATACGTTTAAACTGTGTGAGTGGAAAAGAAATACGGCTGGTGCTTCTGTAGCATGATCATATGTAGAATGTCACAAGATTTTGTTGGGAAGGTGGTGGCAAGAAAATCATCACTTTGATTCATTTTTTATTCTTTCTAAGAATTCAAACATAGCTGCAAATATACTAAACATTTCATTAATAGACCATAGACCTATTTTCATAGTAATTAGTTGCAGTTTTCAATGCTGCATGAAATATTCAAAAGCCTAAAAAATACCTAGACACAAATAAAATAATTTTAATACATTGTCTTAAGACTGACACAAAAAATGTTCTATAAAACATACATACAAAGCAATCTCACTGATAATAGAGATGTATAAAGTTCCATGGTAATATAACTTGTTAGCTCCACATTTAATGAATTTTCCACCACAATTACAGCTCTTTCCCAGGAATGCAAGGATGGTTTATTACTTGGAAAAATAGTAATAGTTTTCACCATAATCATATAAAGAGATGCTGAAAAGGCGCTTAATACAACACAAACCATATTCCTTAGGATTGTAAACATTTCAGTTCATTCCTAATTAATGTACCGTTTAACACAATTCCAATTTCCTTGAAGAGATTATTATTACTTTTTGGCCGTAGGAGATAATAATTCTAGAGGTCATTGATAAAAGTTAACAGATAAGCATAGCTAAGAGCAATGATGATAAAGAATCTACTTTAAAACACATTTTAAGGTCTTACAGCACCAAAATAATTAAATTATCATTTTCAGTGTGTCAAAACTGAAAATTGTTGCTGTTAGATGCCATAGAGTTGGTTCGAACTCATAGTGACCCCATGCAAAACAGAAGGAAACACTTCCTGGTCCTGAGCCATCCTCACAATTGTTGGTATGCTTGAGCCCATTGTTGCAGCCACTGTGCCAATCCATCTCGTCGAGAGTGTTCTTTTTCGTTGACCCTCTACTTTACCAAGCATGATGTTCTTCTCCAGGGACTGGTCCTTTCTAATAATATGTCCAAAGTATTTGAGACAAAGTCTTGCCATCTGGTTTCTAAGGAGCATTCTGGCTGTACTTCTTCCAAGACAGATTTGTTCTTCTGGCAGTCCATGGTATATTCAATATTCTTTGCCAACACCACAATTCAAAGGCATCTATTCTTCAGTCTTCCTTATCATTGTCCAGCTTTCGCAAGCATATGAAGCTATCGAAAATACCATGAGTTGTATCAAGCACACCTTAGTCCCTCAAAATGACATCTTTGCTTTTTAACATTTTAAACAGCTCTTTTGCAGCAGATTTGCCCAATTCAGTACATTTTAGGATTTCTTGACTGCTGTTTCCATGGGAGTAGATTGTGGATCTGAGTGAAATGAAATCCTTGACAACTTTGATCTTTTCTCAGTTTATCATGATGTTGTTTATTGGTACAGTTGTGAAGATTTTTGTTTTCTTTATGTTGAAGTGTAATACTGAAGGCTGCAGTCTTTGATATTCATCAGTAAGTGCTTCAAGTCCTCTTCACTTTCAGCAAGCAAGCTTGTGTCATCTGCAAATCACAGGTTGTTAATGAGTCTTCCTTCAATCCTGATGTTGTGTTCTTTTTCATATTGTCCAGCTTCTGGGATTATTGCTCAGCATACAGATCGAATAAGTGTGGTGAAAGGATACAACCCTGACACACACTTTTCCTAATTCCAAACCTTGCGGTATCCCCTTGTTTTGTTCTAACTACTGCCTCTTAGTCTTTAAAAGATAAATGGAATAGAGAAGACAACACTTAAATAAATGCTGATGTATGTGAAGTCTTAACATATATTAAGTGGTATCACAAAGCAATGTAAAATAGACTTGGTCACTTAAAAAAGTATAATTGTATAACAAATGAATAAGAAATGTAAGTGAATATTAACAAAGAGCTGGATACATCGGAGTTTTCTAAGCCTGAAAGCAATAGGTGAAATTACACAACAGATCTATTGACTTGTCCACACAATCACTTAAAAACATCTGTATGGCAAAAAGACTAAATATACTAAAAGACAAAGTGGGAAAATAATTGCAGCCGATATAACAATCAGGTTAATTTGCATGCAGATGTTACAAATTAGTAAGAAAAGTGATAATACCCCGTTGGAAAAAAACCAAAGAACATTGAAAACACATTTAACCTAATTACAAACAAAGAAAAGGAAATTAATGTAACAAAAGCCATATATTATTAATCAAATTGATAGAGGCTTTAAAAATTATAGCACCTAGTGCTAGGAAAGGTCCTTGGGTCATGCAAATGATTTGTTTTCATCTATTATCCTAAAGGCTGGTGGTACAGCCAAGAAAACCCTATGGAGCAGTTCTACCCTATAATACAGGGGATCTCCATAAGTTGAAGACAACGGATTTGGTGTTTTTAGTGTTACTAGAAGGTGTAATAAAATGTGTACTTTCTAATGTAGTTACAAAACAATTAATTTAAAATGTGAAACTTCATATGTATGTTAAATAGCTGTAAAAGCATAAAAAAGAACTGGATTAAAAAAAAACAATGTACTATGAAACTTACCTCCTGACTGTGGGAATAGATTGATTTTTATTTTTGTCTTTATACTTTTCTGTATTGTTCAAATTTTTTGTACAAATTAATCCTATAATTACACCAAAATATGCAATTAAATAGATTATTTATACATTGGTAAATAAAAACAGCAGCATAAAGAAATGTATCTACTACATGATCTCAAATATGTAAACAAAAAGTTATTGGAAAATACTTTCACCAAAAAAAAAAAGGTCCTCCAAGGTCGAGAAGGGCGGGTGTTGATGTGTTGTGGGGTTGCTAACCAATATTATAAAACAATATGTGTACTGACTGTTTAATGAGAAACTATTTCTTCTGTAAACCTTCACCTAAAGTACAATAAAAAAAATTTTTTTTGAAAAATATAGAAAAGTAAATTAAAGATGAAAATTTTAACAGTGATTTCTTCTGGATCATTTAAGTGGAAAAATTTCTCCTTTACAGTTTTGTGTACTCTATTTTTTCTTATGAACACGTATTACTTTCATAATCAGAAATTAAGTACAAATTTAAAACATCAATGGCAATAAAGTTGATTCAACAGCAACAATAGGATTTACGAGTTTGAAGGTGGCGCTTTGCATAAATTGAGATGTGCCTATTTATAGCTTTTTTTTTCTTTTTTCTGTTAAGGAAACTAACAAGGACTTCTTTCTTAGGACTAGCATTTAAGACACTTGATTTAATAGACATTACTTACCTGTATCATATAAAATAGTATATAAATAATTATTTCTGATATGGTTTAATGTTCAAATAAAGTAATGTAATGATATTTCTAGGCATATTTTTGTTTCCTTATCCAGTAAAGGAATTGCATTTTGTCAGTCTCTTCAGTTAAATCAATGTAAAATTCCCTCCCCATACTGTTGGGTTTAATATCACATCAGCCTGCTATTCAATAGACAGCGCTGGGAGAACGCTAGGATAGAGGAAAAAGCATGAAGCACACCGTTAGCATTTACATGACTGTGATGCTATAAATCTAAATAAGAACTCTATAATGGAGTGAGTACTTGTAAGAGTAGAATGATCTCTTAAAACATTTATTATTATTTGTAGGGCTTGATGATGTCATTTGAATATAAGAAAGGCATTAATGCTGGTGAAAATTAAGTTATATATCTTTTTTTCTTTTATGGTTGGTGTTTTTTATATCTTATTTAAGAAATCTTTGCTTATCATAAGGTCATAATTTTTTCCTCTTATTTTGGAAAGTTTGGAGTTTTACTTTTTACATTTAGGTCTGTGTTTCATTTCAAATTAAATTTCGCATATGGTGCGATGTTGGGTTGGAGCTCGTTTGTTTCAATAGGAATATCCAGTTGTTTTAGCACATGTGTTGAAAAGATGATATTTTTTATCATTAAATTGTGTTGGTGCCTTTGTCAAAAATTATTTGACCATATATATGGGTCTATTTATGGAATACTATTCTGTTTCATTGATCTATAGGTTTATCTTTATATCAGTACAATACTATCATGATTATTGCAGCTTTTTATGTCTTGAACTCAAGTGGTATAAAAAAAACCAAACCCGTTGCCACTGAGTTGATTCTGGCTCATATCGACCCTATAGGGCAAAGTAGAACTGCCGCATAGGGTTTCCAAGGAGCGGCTGGTGGATTTGAACTTCCAACCTTTTGGTTAACAGCCAAGCTCTTAGCCACTAGCCATCAGGGTTTCCCAGGTAGCATATATCCTCTGATTTGTTCTTTTTCAAGTTTATTTTGGCTGTTTTAGAGTCTTTGCTTTTCCATATAAATTTTACAATCAGCTTATTGATTTCAGCAAAAGAGCCTGCTGGAATTTTGATTGCGATTTCATTAAATATATTGGTCAATTAGGGGAGTAAGAATATTTGGACAGTTTGGAGTCTTCCAATTCTTGAAAATGGTTTACCCATTTATTTAGATATTCTTTTAATATTGTAATAATACTCTTTAGTTTTAAGTATAAACAAAAAACCAAATGCATCACTGTGGAGTCAATTCCGACTCATAGCAACCCTGTAGGACAGAGTACAGCTGTCCCACAGGGTTTCCAAGGAGTGGCCGGTGGATTAGAACTGCCAACGTTTTGATTAGCAGCCTGCTCTTACCCACTTTGCCATAGAGGCCTTTAACATGTATTGTTAAGTTTCTTCCTAAATATTAAATGTTTTTGATGCTATAGTAAATGACATTTGTTTTAATTTCATTTTCTAATCGTTTGCTGCTAATATATAGAAATATAATTGGTTTTAGTATATTGATCTGATATCCTGCATATACCTTGATGTCTCCTGTATAAGGGCTTTAAAAATGGGTGGCACAGTGGTTAAGCATTAGATTGCTAATCAAAAGGTCGGCAGTTGGAATCCACCAGCCACTCCTTGGAAATCCTATTGGGCAATTCTCCTCTGTCCTATAGAGTCGCTATGAGTCGGAATGGGCTTGATGGCAATGGGTTTGGTTTGGTGGGTTGGTGTATCTGAAAAGGCTGGTTCAGGCTTGGGTCCAACTCCATTTTGTGACTTCTGCATTCCTAAGAATGTAACCTTGATTTCTTTATATTCATATGGCCTTCTGCCTCCTGCTGGGTGGAACCAGCAAACTAACTTCTTCCCATTCATATGCATATGGCCTTTGGACCTTTATCTGAGAGGAACCAGCAGACACTGACCCCCTATCAATCATCTTGTGACCCCCTCTGCAGCACATACTTCTGCAGTAATGTAAGTGTGCCCAATCCCCTTAATCCACATATACTCTGTTAACCAATCCCAACCAAAGCCCTGTTCGGAGACATCCCATCTCCCACTTTACTGATTGCTGGCCTACCAATCAGAATATTATAATTCAAGTTCCCTATTCAACCCTGTAACTATGCTCCTGTGACCACAGTTTTTCAGAGCATTGACTTTCACTTTGTGAGATCTAACGTGTCCCAAGCTTGAACTGTCTTTACTTTCCATAAATCTCTCTTGATTTTATTTTTAAGTAGAGTACTCATTGTTACTCTCTGATGCTCCTCAAAAAATATGTTCAAGTCCTAACCCCTGCTACCTGTGCTCTTGTTTGGAAATAGGGTCTTTCAAGATGTTATCAGTTAAATTAACATAGGGTCCTACCAGAGTAGGGTGGGTCCTAATCCAACCTGATGTCCTTTTATAAAGACAACAGAGAAACACACCGGGGAAGGTGGCCATGTGAGATGCATCTACAAGCCATCCAACACCAAGAAACATCTAATCCTGCCAGAGCTGGGAGATACTGAAAAGAATTTGAAGAGAGAACCTTGGCAAACTGTTTTCAACTACTTGCCAATGTTCTCAAGAGAGAACATTGAATTTCAACTACCAGCCTCCAGAACCATGAGACATAAATTTCTGTTCTTACAAGCCACTCTATTTGTGGTATTTTGTTATGGCAGACCTAAGAAACTAATACAAAATCTTTGCCTTTTCCAGGTCTTATGGGGCAAACATTCAGTCTTTTACCTTTAAGTCTATGTTAGCTCTAAAGAGTGGAGTTACACATACACAGAGACACACTCACACACACACACACACACACACACGCAGGTTTATATATATATTTAATATGGAAAAACAGATATTTAGTCAGTAAGATAAACAGTTTGTATATTTGAACCCTTATTAACATATTTAAATATTGTTTTTAAAATGTTAATACCCATCAACTCAAACATTAAACTGTGAGCCTTTAATAAATTAAGTATTTAAGACTAGTCTTAACGGAGAGGTGTGGCTGTCAAAGTACCTAGAAGTGGTTATTCTGAAAACTTTCGTGCATATTATTTTTACAGAAAATAACTCCCACCGGCTCACTAAAAGTTCAAATGGGAAAAAGTAACAACTGATAAAGAAAGGGACTTACAATACTATAATCCCAAGAAACATCACTATACTAAGGGACTTGGTAAGCTCAGCTTCCAGATACAGATGCTATTTGTTAAATTTTAGGGCATCATATGCCCCTTATACGATTTTGATTATCTCATTTGCTCCAACACTCAAATGCTCACTCATTACTAGGGATCTTTGGTGGCAAATACTACACATATGCCAGTGGTCCCATTAGTGTCACCTCATCTCCACTGTGAGCTTCGTTTGTACTTTTCGCCAGTTTCAGCTCTGGGTTATTCTGATTTGATACCATTAGAGCTACTTGAGTGATTGCTTTGTCTTTCTGCCCTTCAGTTATTTATTTATGTATTTTTGTTTTTATTGATAAGGGAGGGGAGTGTGCTGGGTGGAAGCTAACCTCACAATATTTACTAAAGTCATAATGGAAATACAAATTTGCATCTTATAGAGAATTGGTTTTAAATTCTGTGTATACAGTTAACTTTAAAAACAAAGCAGGAGAAAAAATAGTTCTACTGAGGAGTCAGAAGTGAGTCAGGAATAGCTCCATTCTGGGAGACTCCTGACACTTCCAGGGAGTTGGCAAGCTCAGAAGCTAGTTTTGTATTTGAGAACAAAGAATGCAAATCCTTTGATAAAGTTAAGAATCCCTTTGTTCAGAAAATAATCGCATCCTATTCTCTCTGTTTTGTAAGTTTGGATTTTCATATTCTGGATCTAGTTAAAGCCAAGCACACCCATGGTAAAAACAAAAGCATACTGCTGTCTTTCACAGCACTTTTAAGTCCACTGCTTCGCATGATCAAAATACAGGGCAGCATACAAATGCATTCAGCGTATGTAGAAACTGTTAATGTATACTGTGAAGGCTGTGTCCTTTTCAGGCTTGCCTCCTGCAAAGCTACTTCCTCTCCTCCACCAGCCCCATCACACACCCCTCGTTTGCTTTCTGTTTTAACTATGCTTTAGCTACAACAAACTTTCACCTGGCCTTGTGCGGCTATGTTCTTTCATACTATCAAGCTGTTGCATTAGCTGCTTCTGCCACCTGGAACGGCCTTTTTCTCCTCTCCACTGATGAATTCTTACCCATTTCTTAAGATCTAATACACAGGTTCTCTCTTCTCTGAAGCCTTCTCTGATTTCCTAGTCATTTTTAGGGGGTCCCCTTAGTCCCCTACCCATTTTTATTAGGGCATTTACAACATGAGAGCTTGCCTCTTTCTGTTGTTCATGTCTGTCTACTAGATTAGGTTGGAGTTATGTCTAATTCATTTTTATATTCTGAATGCTGAGGACAGAGTAGATGCTTAGAAACTGCTGGCAGAGTGGCTAATAATTGAATGGGTGAGTGTTTTATTTTCCTTTCCTCTGCTTTTTCAAGTTCTCTTTCCTTGCTCTAAGTATTTATTTCCATTGCATTTAACACCTTATAACATACTACATAATTTCCTTATTTATTGTTAGTGCCCTACCACTATGGCAGGTTGTCTGTCCTTAGTGTTATAGATTGAATTGTGTTCCCTCAAAACAAATGTGAAGTCTTAATCTCTGTAACTATAAACATGATCCTGTTTGGAAATAGGGGTTTACTCTGGTTATGTTGATGAGGCCATACCAGAGTTGGGTGGGTCCTAAACCTAATCACTTCTGAGTGATGTGTTATCGAAAGGACAGACTAGGCACAGAGACACAGAGGAGAGGAAGAAGCCATGTCACAACAGCTGCATCTATAAGCAGCAAAGTCAAGGACTGCTGGCAGACACCAGAAACCAGGAAGAGAGGCTTGTGAAAGGAATTCACACGGCCATGACTCTCTGATTTGGACTTTTAGCCTCCAAAACCATGAGACAATAAATTTCTGTTCTTTAAAGCCACCCCTTTGTGATATTTGTGTTATAGCAAGACTAGGTAACTGAGATACTTAGTATGCATTAACGTTTATTTAATGAATAGATAACATAGGCAGTTCCTGTCAAATATTTTTCCTTCTAATCTCATGCCTTTAATTTTTGTTTTTAGCAATGGGCTGAATTTATGTATCACCCCTATTCGCAAAGTTTCACTGTAGGCCCTCCACCTTTGTCTGAAATTCCTCACTGCCTGCCCATTCCTTTGTCATAAGCTTTGCATGTCTCGTTAAATATTTAATTATTAGGTAAGCACTATCAGCTTTTATCAACCTTAACAAGTTAAACTAAATAAATATATCAGATTGACTCTAGTTAAACAACAAGGCAGTGGACTGCATTCATTCATTCAACAGATACTCATCTAGCATTGCCTATGTGCTTTTGGAATCAGGTGCACAAGTTCACTATCCTAACAGAGATTACTTCTACTGCTGAGGTCTTCAAACATTTGATATTATTAATCAACTTGCAAATAGTAGAATTCTGGGCTAGGTTAAAAGATTTCAAGTATTCATAATATAATCACTACCATAGTGAAAGAGGACATCTTAATCTCTATAAAATTGTCCATGATTATTACATAATTCACTTATTGTCCCTTTAACACCACGCCACTCTTTCCAGAAAACTGATTACTATCCAGACTAAGATCTATACATCACCAAAAGACGAAGTTTTTGCATGATCCAGTGAACATTTGGCCTTTCCCTGATGTTGGCTTGATTCCATGGTATGGTGCTTACCTCTAGCTCTCTTGTTCTCTATGCCTTTCACAAGCGATTCAACAAAATGTTCCATCTCTCATATGTCAACACAAGACAATTTTATTTACAGAAATAAATTGTATACCCTGACCAAAATTTAGGGGCACACAGACTGAGAAGTACTGGTCTTGGACAATGTGCAAGTTTGCTATGGGAAGGGGAAAATGAAAGATCTGCTCAGAAAAAGCACGTGCAGCTGGTTGACAGATGTGAGGGTTCTGTGCAGCCTGCAGGCAGCATGAAGGTCCTGAGAGGGCTGCTCACCAAAGAAAGGAGGATGGAGGTACTGTCACAGAAAGATACTTCCACTTCACAAATTAGTCTAGGCCAGCATGGGTTTGGGACCTTCTGGAATCTTCTGAGGTGCTATTTATTTATGATAATTTTCACTCTACCTTAGCACCTACTGGATTGCTAAACAGGTTGCCATCGAACAGACTCAGATTTATAGCAACCCTATGTGTGTCAGAGTAGACATGTGCTCCATAGAGTTTTTAATGGCTGATTTTTTGGAAACAGATCGCCAGGCCTTTCTTCCAAGGTGCCTCTGGGTGGACTCAAACCTCCAAACTTTCAGTTAGTAGCTAAGCACATTAACCATTTGCACCACCCACCCAAAAACCTATTGCTGTCGATTCAATTCGGCGACTCATAGTGACCGCACAGGACAGAGTGGAACAGCCCATAGGGTTTCCAAGGCTGTAATCTTTACAGAAGCAGACTGCCACATCTTACTCCTGTGGGACGCCTGATGGGTTCAAACCACCGATCTTTCAGTTAGCAACTGAGTGCTTAACTACTGTGCCATCAGGACTCCTTTTGCATCACCCAGGGATGCCCAATACATTACTAACCTGGTGTATAACTGTTGTCCATTGTCACATGTTCCTCTGGACACATGCATTCCCCAGGCAGTTTTCAGAACAAGTATAGTCCCCACTGTCAAGCCTATTCCAAAAAATATAGGCCCTTTTCATGCCACCCCCCTCCTTCCTCTTCAAGCAAGGCTCTAATTCCTCCCAGCAACGCCTGCTATTTAAGCTACATCCTACAATTTCCCTATTAACTACTCCTTCCTAGTGACCCTATTGCTCCTGAGTATAAATCTCATGTTAATCACATTCCATTTTTTTTCCCCTAAATGTAGCTTCACATTTCATTCCTTTTCATAGGAAGAACTCCCCAATTCTAGTTGATTTTTTTTTCCAGAGACAATTAAACTTGTCAGTTAATAGACAAATACATAGACATAGATACATTGTTGTTGTCGTCCTTGAGTCGATTCAAACTCATAGAGATCCTACATGACAGAGTATGACTGCCCCACAGGGTTTCTTAGGCTGTAAGCTTTACGGGAGCAAATCGCCTGGTCTTTTCTCCGGAAGAGCAGCTGGATCAATTCCAACTCCCACCTTTCAGTTAGCAGCCCAGTTCTTAATGGTTTCACCACCAGGGCTCCTTAGATATAGGTACAGATGTAGACATAGATATAGATACAGAAATAAATACATTTGGACATACGTAGACTGAGAATCATTATATATGTGTAGTTAGAAAGAGATACACCTAACATATAAGGACCCCCGTGTCTTTGGAACTAAAAGGATTAAAAAAATATATAACAGGGAATTCTAACCAAGAAAACAGAGTTAGCTAATTTTACATATTATATGCATAAGGGGATAAGCCCAAGAATGTTTAAGCAGAAATGTTCGTAAGAGATTCATATACAGGAGAATGGATAAACAAATCGGGATATGCTCGTAACAGAATACTGCACATCAGAATCAAAAATGGGCGCCACTGTACACACCAACATGGATGAATCTCAAGAATATGTTCTTTGACAACAAATACAAATTACCAAGAGTACATAAGTAGGATTTAATTTGTAGGCAAAATGATCACTGTTAATTAGGGATATATAAGTGGTTAAACTAGGGGGAAAACTAAAGAAATAATTAATTCCAAATAATCAGATTTGTCGTCATTGCAGGTTCTGAGGGCCGAGGGAAGGTGATGAGCTCAGTGAAGAGCAGCTGGGCTTTACACTATTGGGCAGATTCTATTTCTAGAACTAGATGGTGCTATATGCAAGTTTATTTTATTATTGTTCAGCATGTCTTCAATATATTATAGATATAATTTATATTCAATAATGAATAAAAAGATTAAAAACGAAACCAATAATAACACCAGAAGGAAAAGAAAGAAGAACATACTAAGTTGTGGTCCTACTTAGTATATTGCCTGGACTAAAATTTCATATATGAACAACTTCTCAAAAAAATGAATGAATCTTGGCAACTTTCTTGTGCAGTACAAAGTCTTATCACAAGTTTCCTGAAAATTGCCGTGCAGCCTTCTTGCCATATGTTCTGTTATGAACACAATAATAACATGTTAATAACAGATTCATAAATGGTTAAATATACTTAATGGTTCTATTTGCTTTGAACTGTTTCAGCGCAATGTATACAGTCAACTTATTTTAAGAGGCATATAACCTTCAGTGTGGGGGGTGTGTGTGTGTGTGTGTGTGTGTCTAATTTCTATCTAAGATTTTGTAAGAGAGATGGAGAAATCTAGGAACCTAACACAATGTCTTCAACTCCAGTGGATTTTCATTCTGCTTTCTAGACAACATTTGAATTCATCCTCTCCTCGGAATTCTCATTGTCTCTACTTTGCTCAGACCCTTCAAATCTTTTGATTTGATTAGTGTAATGACTTTACAGCTATTGTCCTTGCCCCTTCTCTTTCTCTGCCAATTCAACTTGCACAGAACTTGTAGCAAGACTGATCATTCTGAAACACGAATCCTGCCTTAATACCTTCAAAAGTTACCCAGTTACCTACAGAATAAAACCTAAATTCTTCAGCATGACATAAAAGTCTTTTAAAAACCCAGCCACAGCATATTTTTTTGGTTTCATACATACCTTATGCTTCAGCTTTACCAGACCATTTCTCCTTCTCCTAATATGCCTTGCGTGTTCATGCCAGGAGACACGTGCATATGTGCTCTTCCTTCCTGGAAATTAATTGCCACTTGTACACTCTTAATGAGCCTATATTTGCTCTCTAAAATATGGCTTCATTATCTTCTCCTTTGACTGACTATATCCTATCCCTGACACTTTTTCTTTAACACTTTCTTAATACGTAGAACATGTCTATGATGGAGACCCTGGTCATGGAAAATGCTAGCATGCTTGGCTGCTAACCAAAAAGTTGGAAGTTGGAGTCCACCCAGAGGTGTCTCTGATAAAAGGCCTGGGGATCTATTTCCAAAAAATCAGACAATAAAAATCTTAGGGAGCAGAGTCACTGTCCTAGGCATCTAGTGCTGCTATGACAAGAATACCACAAGTGGATGGCTTTCATAAGGAGAAATTTATTTCTTCACAGTAAAGTAGAAGCTAGAAGTCCAAATTCAGGGCGTCAGCTCCAGGGGAAGTCTTTCTTTCTCTGTCAGCCTTCTCGTCAATCTTCCCTTGGACTAGGAGCTTCCCTGCACAGGGACCCCGGGTCCAAAGGATCCACTCTGCTGCCGGCACTGCTTTCTTGGTGGTATGAGATCTCCCCTTTCTGCTTGCTTCCCTTTCCTTTTTATCTCTTGAAAGATAAAAGGTGGTGCAGGCCACACCCCAGGGAAACTCCCTTTATGTTGGATCAGGGACGTGACCTGGGTAAGGGTGTTCCAATCCCACCCTAATCCTCTTTAACATAAAATTGCAATCACAAATTGGAGGACAACCACACAGTACTGGGAATCATGGCCTTGCTAAATTGACACATATTTTTGGAGGACACAGTTTAATCCATGACAGTCACCAGGAGTCAGAGTTGACTCAATAGCAATGGGTTAACTGGTTATGTCTCTGACAGAATTTTTCATAAGATAGTAGAATCATTTCTCCTTTGCTTGTCTCTTTCTCTAGGCTTTGTGCTCTTAGATCCAGGAGATTTTGACTATTTCTCTTTATGTTCCTGGGTCTAACACATTATCTAGAAAATAGTTTTGTTGAGTAAATAAGAGATTTAAGATGATGAAATCAATGAATACGGAAAATGTGGAGGCAGAATTCGGGCCTGAATAGGGGATGAAGAAGACAAGACATGAGTCTCAAGCTAGGAATTAAAGATATGAACCAAAGAACGTACTGAAAAGATATGTTTCATTCACTCAGATGAAATATTCCTCATTGTATTGCATCAGCCTTCAAGGAATAAAATACTTAAAAAAAATCATTATAAAAGACAGTGAGTCTGAATAATTCAGGGTTAAAAAAAAAAAAGAAGAAGAAACAAAAAAGAAATGAAAGAAAAATATTTTTTTGGTGCCCTCACCCCATGTCCAGAAAATGCCAAGCAAATATTTTGGGAAGAGAGAAGCAGTGCACACAGGTGCAGAAGCTTCTTTGCGGGCAAACATGATCAATGTGATGAAATGTTTGATCAAAATGTTTATTTGAAATGTTGGTGTTCTACTTGACTGAGGAAAGGTTTCTATCCCAAACATTTGCTTTTTGTCATTGTGAAAGCCAGTTCAGTGAATCCAATTAACTGAGCAGAAAAGACTAGCTAAGGCCAGGTGCACATCCTTTATTCCTTCCCAGAGGATCTCTATGATGTTTAAACTCACTTTGTTGCTCAAGCATTTGTCTGGGCTTCTGAGAAATCAACTAGACCATCTGTACTTTTCTGGGGCTAGGAAAATAAAGGCAGCAACTATGGCCCGGCCAGCTGTGGTCCATGTAAACTGCACAGAAACCTAACTCCGCAGCCCGCTCTCCACCAGCTCCACCAGGTCTCATTTTATGTGAGCCACCCTGTGCCAGGTGTATGTTTATGGTCTCATTTACCTGTCACAATGGACCTGTAAGGAGCATATTTTAGATGTTTTTTACAGAAGAAGGAAAATAGTCTCAATAGGTTAAATAACTGGCCTAGGCCAGTTAAACACCTGAGCAAAGAATTGAACACAGTTTTCTGAGTTAGGGTTGCAGGATTTGGGAAATAAAAATATACGAAACCCAAATATTGTGTGAGATATGCTTACACTCAGCAAATTAGTTGTTGTTTATCTGAAATTGAGTGCGTCTAACTTCTCTACCATGTGGGCAGCCCATTGATTGCACTGGCAGCTGATCCCAGGGGCCTGTGGATGAGCAAATTAACCCAGCAGAGGCCATTACATATTATTATTTCACCCTTGCATTTAGATCCAGATTTGGCAAACACTTGCATGTCTTCCATGTGCCAGATGCAGTCCCTCACACAGATCACCACAACCTGCAAGGTTGGCATTAGGGCTCTGTGTTGAGGAAACTAAAGCACAAGATCACACTCAACTACAGAGATGGATTTATAGTATTATATAAAGCTTAAGCTCACTTGCATGGTTCTGCAGTTATAATTTTGTATTCTTTTTCTAATAGAAAACCAAAAACCAAGTCTATTGCCATTGAGTCACTTCTGACTCAGAGTGACCCTATAGGACAGAGTAGAACTGCCCCCACAGGGTTTCCAAGGAGCGAGTGGAGGATTTGAACTGCCAACCTTTTGGTTAATAGCTGAGCACTTAACCACTCTGCCACCAGGGCTGCTTTTCTTATAGAGGGCCTCATAAATTGTATAAGCTTCAGACTTCAAGAGCCTGGGTCAGCCCTGCACAACTTGTTTACGTCAGATCCAGATTTAAAGGTCCTCTCCAAGTTCTTTGCTTTCATACTTGCACAAAACTCTCTAGAATTGTCCTTAAACCTACAAAGTGCTCAGTGCATGTTTGATGAATGGATAAGTGCACAAATGAAAGATTGGACAGTACATTTGAGAAGATGGATTAGAAAATTCATGCTCTTATACACACTATTGAGAACTTGATTAGCCTCATTGTTATACAAGCCATGACCATCTGACTTTTTTCTTCATGTTCTGTCTTGTTTTCTCTCCCTAGATCAGTGAATTTACATAACTGTGTAACATCAGTTACTGGGGCCAGGGGTTAGAGACAGGAACCTCCCTCGTCCCTCATCCCTTAGACCTAGTGGAATTGGAAGGTTGTCTCCAGAGTTTGTATTTCTAGGGTTATTCTGTCTATTTTCTGTAATTGTTTCTATTGTGTTACGGGGGTTTGTCCCAGTAGTTTTTGTCTTATGAAGGCCTGTTTGGAAGGCCTGCTTATCTATTGCCTAGTTCAAACCCAAAAAACCAAACCCATTGCCATCAAGTCGATTCCAACTCATAGCGACTCTATAGGACAGAGTAGAACTTTCTCATAGGGTTTCCAAAGCAGCAAATCTTCACGGATGCAGACTGCCACATCTTTCTCCTGCAGAGTGGCTGGCGGGTTCAAACCGCCAACCCTTCAGTTAGCAGCCAAGCGCTTAACCACTGTGCCCCCAGCATTCCTTCTTGCCTAGTTACTCTTAACTAATTGAATGTTTGGGATAAATCTTCATCTAAAATGGACTCTGAGCATATTTCTCACCCAGTTAATTACTTTCCTGCTCGTTGGGATAATTGCATGTTTTGCGTGCCCTAGAGAAAAGATACCCACATCAATATTAGGGAGACTGTAGAGACAGCAAGGACAGGGCTAGTCATGGGATGCTGGTTCTTACATGTGATCAGAAACCATGCAGCCCACTGCAGAAGTGAAATTCCACACAGAGGGTCCCGAAGAGCACACAGCCCCCTCACCTTATGATGTATCCTCTGCTATTGCAATATGACATTATGATAAAGCAGTATCATGTAAGGACATACAGCTGTAAGTGGGAGAGTTGGAACTTAAACTGTATTCAATTCCAAGTCTTACTCCTCTACCAAAAAAAAAAGTCAGCCAGAATTCAGCCACATTATTTTTTTTAACATTTGACTATTTTTATTTTGATTTCAAAAGAATATTTATGCATATATAGCATTTGTAAAATATAGAAAATCATAAATAAGAAAATAAATATCAACTGTATTCTTAAATCACCACTAACATTTTATACATGAGTTTTCTGCTAGTATTATCACATAAACACATGTATACATGAACTTTTTTTAGAGTAGGGTTGACAACACATATTCTATAGAGCTACTGTAATTTTTAAGGCATCCTCTTGCACAGTATAACTGATAGGGGTAAAAAAAAAATAGGCAGGACATTAGCCTGGAAATAGGCTTTAAGCTAACTCTTTAATTCACATCATATTTTTACCTGTATGGTTAATTGTGATCGTTTGTTTGAAACTCAGGTCTCTAATGGTTTATCATCCAGTGGTATCTATCAATAAAAGATAACATTCATAAATTTCACAAGAATGTCTGAATTCAAAGTTTTTAACTTCCTTAAATTAATCTAAATTTAAAGCTTTTTATTCCCTGTCCATGAAGTTGTGCTCAGAGAATAGAGTCTGACCCAATCTGAAAACAACTGTCTTTCGCTTTAGTGGTACAACTAGAACCATAATAAATGTGATAATTTTTGTTTTCCAATTAACAGTATTAGTACCCATTAAGAAATGTGCTGATATGCTAGAAACATATATATTGAACGACTAAATTTAGAGTGGCCCAAAAGCTTGTTACCTAAAAAGACTCCAGTTGTGAGTGAACTTCAATATGGTATATGTAGTCGTTTTTCTATGGGTCATGACCTAGAGCCTGGGATTCGAGAATTCATTGATTAGAGCTTCATAATGGGCTCAAGGTTCTAACTGGATTTCTGAATTTCCAACTTCATATACTTTTCTTAATAGAAACTAAAGTTTATTAGTGGTTACCAAGGGGGGGGGGGGGGAGAGATAAGAAAGTATTGCTTATGAAGTAATAAGTTTCAGTTTATGTGATGGAAAAATCACGTTGATTAAAGGTAGGGTTACACTGCCTATTAATGTAATTGCTGTCAATAAGTTGTACACCTGTAAAAGGTTGAATTGGCAAAAGTCGTGTGATAGATATGTTTACAAAAACAAAAGAGCAGCTGCTGGGACTGCTTATGTACAAACAATTACCTCATGGGATTCTGTGTCTTGGTTTGGACTTTTAGGGTCATGGTTCCACGGGACATCTCAGATAATTGGCCTAGCATAGTGTTTAGTGCTTCTGTTCTACCTCTTAGTTTGTTGCATAGGGTCTAGGGTCTTCAAAGCTTGCAAGAGGCCATCCGAGGTAAAACAATTGGTCTCTATTTACCTGGAGCAACAGAGGAAGATGGAGGGTCAGGAATAGGAAGAGGAAATGGAATACGTGGTTTACTGCATCCATGAACAACTGCCTCCTTTGCCATGAGACCAGAACTGGATGGTGCCCCGCTACCGTTACTGAATGTTTTGATCAAAGATTCTATAGAAGACTCCTGATCAAAAGGGGGAAAATGCAGAACAAAATTTCAAATTGTCATGGAATCCAGATTTCTGGAGCTATGGAGGCTGGATGAACCCCCAAAATTATTACCTTAAAATAATCTTAAACCAAAAATATCCCTGAAGTCTTCTTACAACCAAACAATAGTTTTAGCTTAACTAGTAAAGAATGTCTGACTTGAGCATGGTACTCTCTTATTTTTTTGTTATTGTTGTACTTTAAGTGAAAGTTTGCAATCCAAGTTAGTCTCTCATACAAAAATTTATACAAACATTGTTATGTGACCCTAATTGCTCTCCTGTACTGTGACGGCACACTCTGCCTTTCCACCCCTGATTTCCTGTGTCCATTCAACCAGCTCTTGACACTCTCTGTCTTCTCATCTCACCTCTGGCCAGAAGCTGCCCATTTAGTCTCACGTATCTACTTGAGCTAAGAAGCACATTCTTTGTGAGTATCATTTTATGTCCCATAGTCCAGTCTAATCTTTGTCTGAAGAGTTGGCCTCTGGTTGGTTTTGGTTCTGGGTTGGCAGAGAATCTGGGGGCCATGCTTTCTGGGGTTCCTCCAGTCTCAGTCAGACCATTAAATCTGGTCTTTTTACATGAATTTGAGTTCTGCATACCATTTTTATCCTTCTCCATCAGAAACTCTCTGTTGTGTCCCCTGTCTGGGCGGTCATTGGGAGTAGCTGGGCACCATCTAGTTCTTCTGGTCTCAGGATGGCACAGTCTCTGGTTTATGTGGCCCTTTCTGTCTCTTGGGTTAATACTTTCCTTGTGTCTTTGGTGTTCTTCATTCTCCTTTACTCCAGGTTGGTAGGGACCAATTGATGCATCTTAGATGGCCGCTCGCAAGCTTTTAAGACCCCAGACACCACTCACCAAAGCAAGATGCAGAACATTTTTTTTAATAAACTTTGTTATGCCACTTAACCTAGATGTCCCATGAAAGCATGGTCCACTGCTATTCTGTCCCTTGAAGTGTTTGCTTGTATTCAGGAAACTTCTTAGCTTTGGTTTAGTCCAGCTGTGCTGACTTCCCCTGCAATGTGTGCTGTCCTTCCCTACACCTAAGATAATTCTTGTCTACTATCTAGTTAGTGAATATCCCTCTCCCTCCCTCCCCACCCTCGTAACAATCAAATAATGTTTTCTTCTGTGTTTAAACCTTTTCTTGAGTTCTTATAATAGTGGTCTTATACAATATTTGATCTTCTGTGACTGAGTAAATTCACTCAGCATAATGCCCTCCAGATTCCCCATGTTAATGTTTCACAGATTCATCATTGTTCTTTATTGTTTTGTAGTATTCCACTGTGTGAATATACCATAGTTTGTTTATCCATTCATCTGTTGATGGGCACCTAGGTTGTTTCCATCTTTGCTATCATTAACACTGCTTCAGTGAACATGGGTATACATATGTCTACTCGGGAGATGGGTCGTATTTCTCTAGGATATTTTCCAAGGAGTGGATTGCTGGATCATACAGTAGTTCTATTTCTAGCTTTTTAAGAAAACATCAAACCGATTTCAAAGTGATTGTACCATTTTACATTCCCACCACCAGTGTATAAGTGTTCCAGTCTCTCCACAACCTCTCCAACATTTACTATTTTGTGTTTTTTCGATGAATGCTAGCCTTGTTGGCGTGAGATGATATCTCATTGTAGTTTTGATCTCCATTTCTCTAATGGCTAATGATCGTGAGCATTTCTTCATGTGTCTGTTAGCTGCCTGAATGTCTTCTTTGGTGAAGTGCCTGTTCATATCCTTTGCCCCTTTTTTAATTGGGTTATTTGTCTTTTTGTTGTTGAGGTTTTGCAGTATCATGTAGATTTTAGACAATAGATGCTGATCGGTTTTGTGGTAGCCAAAAATTTTTTCCCAGTCTGTAGGTTGTCTTTTGACTCTTTTGATGAAGTCTTTTGATGAGCATAAGTATTTGATTTTTAGGAGCTCCAAGATGTCTAGTTTCTCTTCTGGTGTTTGTACATTGTTCCTTATGGTTCATATTCTGTTTATGCCATGTATTAGGACTCCTAGCATTGTCCCTATTTTTTCTTCCATAATCTTTATCGTTTTAGATTTTATATTTAGGTCTTTGATCCATTTTGAGTTAGATTTTGTGCATGGTGCGAGGTATGGGTCTTGTTTCAGTTTTTTGGAGGTGGATAGCCAGTTAAGCCAGCACCATTTGTTAAAGAGACTATCTTTTCCCAAATTAATGGACTTTGGGCCTTTGTCAAATATCAGCTGCTCATAGACGGATGAATTTATGTCTGGATTCTCAATTCTGTTCCATCGGTCTATGTATATGTTATTGTACCAGTACCAGGCTGTTTTGACTACCGTGGCAGTATAATAGGTTTAAAATCAGGTAGCGTGTGGCCTCCCACTTTGTTCTTCTTCCTCAGTAATGCTTTACTTTTCCGGGGCCTCTTCCCTATCCATATGAAGTTGGTGATTTGTTTCTCTATCTCATTTAAAAATGTCGGTGGAAAGCTCCATAGACACATTCAAACTCCCTGAGGGACTGAATTGCTGGGCAGAGGGCTATGGGGACCATGGTCTTGGGGAACATCTAGCTCAATTGACGTAAGACAGTTTATAAAGACAGTGTTCTATATTCTACCTTGGTGAGTAGCTTCTGGGGTCTTAAAAGCCTGTGAGCAACCATCTAATATACTCCACTGGTCTCACCCCTTCGGGAGCAAGGGAGAATGAAGAGAAAAGGATACGAGGAAAAGATTAGTCCAAAGGACTAATGGCCCACAGCTACCAAGGCCTCCACCAGACTGAGTCCAGTACAGCTAGATGGTGCCCAGCTACCACCACTGACTGCTCTGACCGGGATCCCAACAGAGGGTTCTGGACAGAGCTGGAGAAGGACGTAGAACAAAATTCTAACACACACGAAAAAGACCAGATTTACTGGCCTAAAGGAGACTGGAGAAACCCCAAGAGTACGGCCCCCAGGCACTCTTTTAGCTCAGTGGTGAAGTCACTTCCGTGGTTCACCGTTCAGCCGAGGATTGGACAGCCCAATAAAACAAAACAGGACTAATGAGGCAAAGCAGTCCAGGGACAAGGGCTAGAAGGCAGAAGGGGGCAAGAAAGCTGGTGGCAGGGAACCCAAGGTTGAGTAAGGACAGTGTTGATGTGTAGTGAGGTTGTTAACCATTGTCATGGGGCAACATGTGTACTAACTGTTTAATGAGAAACTATTTTGTTCTGTATACCTTCATCTAAAGTGAGAATAGCAGCACTATTGGAAGAGCGTAGTCGATGTCACTGAACTATGCATGTAGAAATTTTTGAAATGGTGTATCCTTAGCTATGTATACTTTCACCAAAGAAAAAAAAAAAGGTCGTGAAGGGAGAGGGTTGCCATGTCGTGGGGTTGTTAACCAGTGTCATAAAACAATATGTGTACTACTGTTTAATGAGAAACCATTTGTTCTGTAACCCTTCACCTGAAGTACAATAAAAAAAAAAAAAAAAACTTAAATAAATAAAAATGCCAGTGGAATTTGGTTCAAGATTGCATTGTATCTGTAGATTGCTTTGGGTAGAATTGACATTTTCACAATGTTGAATCTTCCTATCCACGAGCAAGGTATGTTTTTCCACTTATGCAGGTATCTTTTCATTTTTTGCAGTAGTGTCTTGTAGTTTTCATTGTATAAGTCTTTTACCCTTCTGGTTAGATTTTATTCCTAAGTATTTTATATTCTTGGGGGCTATTGTAAATGGTATTGATTTGGTGATTTCCTTTTTGAAGTTCTCTTTGTTGGTGGAAAGGAATTCAATTGATTGTTGTAGTTTATCTTGTATCCTGAAACTTTGCTGAAATCTTCTATTAGTTCCAGTAGTCTTGTGGATTCTTTGGGGTATTCTGTATATAAGATCATATCATCTGCAAATAGAGATACTTTGACTTCTTTCCTGCCAATTTGGATGCTCTTTATTTCTTTTTCTAGCCTAATTGCTCTGGCTAGGACCTCCAGCACAATGTTGAATAAGAGTGGTGATAGAGGGCATTCTTGTCTGGTTCCTGTTCTCAAGGGGAATGCTTTCAAAGTCTCTCCGTTTAGGGTGATGTTGGCTGTTGGTTGTGTATAAATGCCCTGAATTATACTGAGGAATTTCCCTTCTATTCCTATTTTGTTGAGAGTTTTTATCATGAATGGGTGTTGGACTTTGTCAAATGCCTTTTCTGCATCGATTGATAAGATCATGTGGTTCTTGTCTTTTGTTTTATTTATGTGATGGATTACATTGATTGTTTTTCTAATGTTGAACCATCCCTGCATAACTGGTATAAATCCCACTTGATCATGGTGAATTATGTTTTTGATATGTTGCTGAATTCTATTGGCTAGAATTTTGTTGAGGATTTTTTCGTAAATATTCGCACGGGATACTGGTGTGTACTTTTCTTTTTTTGTGGTGTATTTTCCTGGTTTTGGTATCAAGGTGATGCTGGCTTCATAGAACGAGTTTGGGAGTATTCCGTCCTTTTCTATGCTCTGAAATACCTTTAGTAGTAGTGGTGTTAACTCTTCTCTGAATGTTTGGTTGAATTCTCCTGTGAAACCGTCCAGGTTCGTCCAGGTTAGGGCTTTTTTTTTTGTTGGGAGTTTTTAAATTATGTTTTCAATCTCTTCTTTTTTTATAGGGTTATTTAGTTGTTCTACCTCTGTTTGTGTTAGTTTACATAAGTAGTGAGTTTCTAGAAACTTGTCCATCTCTAGGTTTTCAAATTTTTTAGAGTACAATTTTTCATAGTATTCTGTTATGATTCTTTTAATTTCAGTTGAGTCTGTTGTGATATCACACATCTCATTTCTTATACAGGTTATTTGCTTCCTTTCCTGTTTTTCTTTCGTCAGATGGGCCAATGGTTTATCAATATTGTTGATCTTTTCAAAGAGCCAGCTATTGGTCTTGTTAACTCTTTCAATTGTTTTTCTATTCTCTATCTCATTTAATTCTGCTCTAATTCTTATTATTTCCTTTCTTCTGGTGCCCGAGGGCTTCTTTTGCTGCTCTCTTTCTACTGGTTCCAGTTGTAGGGTTAATGTTTTGATTTTCGCTCTTTCTTCTTTTTGGATGTGTGCATTTATTGCTATAAACTGACCTCTGAACATTGCTTTTGCTGTGTCCAAATGTTCTGATAGGATGTGTTTTCATTCTCATTTGATTCCAGGAATTTCTTTATTCCATCCTTAATTTCTTCTATAACCCAGTAGTTTCTGAGCGAAGTGTTGTTCCGTTTCCATGTATTTGATTTTTTTCCCTTGCTTTTCCTGTTATTGATTTCTACTTTAATGGCTTTATGGTCAGAAAAGATGCTTTGTAATATTTCAATGCTTTGGATTTTGTTAAGGCTTGCTTTATGGCCTAATACGTGGTCTATTCTGGAGCATGTTCCATGTGCATTGGAAAAGAAAGTATACTTGGCTGCTGTTGGGTGGAGTGTTCAGTATATATCTATGAGATCAAGTTGGTTGATTGTAGCATTTAGAGCTTCCATGTCTTTGTTGAGTTCTTTCTGGATATTCTGTCCTTCACCGAAAGTGGTGTGTTGAAGTCTCCTACTACTGTTGTGGAGCTGTCTCTCTCTCATTTCAATGCTGTTAGAGTTTGTTTTATGTATTTTGGAGCTCTGTCATTGGGTGCATAAATATTTATTATAGTTATGTCCTCCTGGTGTATTAACCCTTTAATCATTATATAGTGTCTCTCCTCATCCTTTTTGGTGGATTTTACTTTAAAGTCTATTTTATCAGAGATTAATATTGCCACTCCTGCTTTTTTGAGTGTTGTTTGCTTGATACATTTTTTTTCCATCCTTTGAGTTTTAGTTTGTTTGTGTCTTTAAGTCTAAGGTGTGTCTCTTGTAGGCAGCATATAGATGGATCATGTTTTTTCAATCTAATCTGCCACTCTCTGTGTCTTTATTGGTGCATTTAGTTCATTTACATTCAGTGTAATTATTGATAGGCATGAGTTTAGTGCTGTCATTTTGATGTCTTTTTTTGTGTGTTGTTCACAGTTTCTTTGTTCCACTTAATTTTCTGTGCTTAGTCATTTTTCTTTATGTATTTTCTTTTCATCTTTTTCATTGATGTTGATTTTGTATTCACTGAGTCTTTATATTTTTCTGGTTTTTTTATTTTGACTTGTAGGATTGCAAGTTTCCTTTGTTGTTATCTTAATATTTAGCCCTGTTTTTTATAAGTTTATATTAGTCTTTTATTTCTTTATATCGCCTTGACTCCCCCTCCACATGAAAAATCTATGTCCACTTTTTTTAACTCCCTCTTTTTTGTTTGAATGTTGTCATCTTTTACATATTGACATCTGTTTCCCTGTTTTCTGTTTTAGCTTTGATTTATTTTTGTGACTTCTCTATCTGGGTTGATATCTGGTTGCTCTGTACTGTGTTCTAGTCTTGGGTTGTTATCTGAAGTTATTGATTTTCTAACCAGAGGACTGCCTTTAGTATTTCTTGTAATTTTGATTTGTTTTTTGCAAGTTCCCTAATGTCTGTTTGTCTGGAAATGCCCTAATTTTGCCATCATATTTGAGAGACAGTTTTGCTGGGTATATAATTCTTGGCTGGCAGTTTTTTCCTTCAAGGCTTTATATATGTCATCCCATTGCCTTCTTGTCTGCAGTTTCTGCTGAGTAGTCCAAGATTGTTCTCATTGACTCTCCTTCGTAGATGAGTTTTCATTTATCCCTAGCCGCACTTAAAATTCTCTCTTTATCTTTGGTTTTGGCAAGTTTGATTATAATATGTCTTGGTGACTTTCTTTTGGGGTCTACCTTATGTGACGTTTGATGAGCAACTTGGAAAGATATCTTGTCATCTTTCACGATATCAGGGAAGTTTTCTGCCAACAAATCTTCAACAATTCTCTCTGTATTTTGTTATCCTCCCTTACCCCATTTTGGTAGTCCAGTGACTCCTAGGCTATTTCTCCTGATAGAGTCCCATATAATTTTTAGGATTTCTTTATTGTTTTAAATTCTTTTATCTAATTTTTCCTCAAACAAATTGATGTCAAGTTCTTTATCTTCAGTCTCACTAATTCTGACTCCCATTGCCTCAATTCTGCTTCTGTGACTTTCTACTAAGTTGTCTATTTCCGAAATTTTAGTGTTAATATTCTGGATTTCTGATTGCAGTCTCTCTATGGATTCTTGCAGCCTGTTAAATTTGTCATTATGCTTTTATCTAGTCTTATTAAGTTCCTCTATTGCTTGGTCTGCATTGTCTAATTTCCTTCCTGATCTCTTGAAGAGTTCTGTATATTAATCTTTTGTATTCTGCCTCCAGTAATTCCAAGAAATTCTCTCCTCTGGAAAATTTTTTGATTCTTTATTTTGGGAGCTTGCATAAGCCATCATGGTCTTCCTCTTTGTGTGATTTGATTTTGACTGTTGTCCCTGAGCCATAAATAAGTTATATTTATTTACTTTATGCTTGCTTACTGTTTCCTAGCTTCTTGTTTTGGTATGCCCAAATAGGTTGTTCATGTGAGCTATCCCAATCACCGGCACCCCTAAAGCTCCAACATCCTACCACCAAGTGGCCAGACCTGCCACTAAGTATGGAGTCCAGGAGCCTGCCCTTTCCTCCTGTAAAGATTCAGCTCAAGCGCCCAGGTAATCAGCCACCAAGTGTGTGGTGCAGGCATTCACCTGCAGTCCTAGACAGACATGGGTGATTGGTGTAGGTACAGGCATCCGGCTGCAGCAGAGGGACACACACTGAGCAAGGCAGAGGGACGACAGCCACCCCCAACTGTTCAGGAGGAAAGTGTGTTCCTGTTCTCTAAAGCGTGTAGGTGGGTGGGTTTTGCGGCTGAACTGTGAGCACCCAGTGCTGTTGTTTGTAAGGACTGGAGGGCACCTCTTATTCTTGTGCCCCTGTTGCAGGTGGTTAGGTGGTGTGGGTGGAGTCACCAGTCCTCAGTCCCCTGGTGGGGGTAGGTGAAGACCCTCCTTAATGAGCAGAGCAGTATCAAATGTCATGAACCTGCCACTTCACAACTGAAACAGTTGAAGTTAGACTTCAGGTATATACCCTGTTGTACTGTGGTAATGAGGCCCTACGCTGTTGAAATGGGCCCACACAAGTCTCTGCATGGACCTTATGCCTGTGCCTAGGCAAAGGAGCTGTGCCTACCCTGAGTTCCTGGCTTAGGGAAGCCATCAGATTATTTTTTCCCAGTATGTTAATTTCTTCCCTCTCCGAAGCCAGGAGAATTGCTCAGGGAGTGTGACTGGTCCTACTTCTGGCCCAGGGGACTCAGGAATCACTGGAGCCGTCCCAGACCCAGTGCAGAGCAGGGAGTGGGGAGGTAAATGGGAGAGAGGTTTTTCCCAAAGGGGGGTGTTTTTGATCCCCATGGTCAGCCAGGTGCAAGTACTTATCCTTTGCCAATCAAGGGCTGCTTCTTACTGGTTCTGAATGGCTGAGTAGACTCTGCACTGGGTCTCTCCCGATGTGGAAAATGCTTCCCAAGTGCCAGTGCTTGCCTTACCACACACTACGAGTCCATCCGGGTTGAAGGGCTCAGGCTCTCGCCAGGTGAGGTCTGGCAACTCCTTGCTGCTTCTGAACCGTCTCTCCCTTCCCCTGCCACTTAAACTGATTCCTCAACTTTGCCTTTGATGTTCCAGGCTTCTAGACTGCCATATATAATCGATTCACTTGTTTTTTCAGGTTTTTGTTGTAAGAGGGACCACCAGAAGCATCTGACTACTCTGCCATCTTGGCCCTGCTTCCAACTTCATATACTTTTAAAGTAATAAATTATGATATATCTTCAATGAAGATTAGAGCCAAAGATTATTTCTTAACACCTTGACACCCATTTGAATTAGACAATGGTGGCTGACATTTTTCCACCAAATTTGTTGAATTTGAAGTAGAAACAAGGAAATAAGTTCTCTCTACCATTGTTATTTCTAGCTGTAGTTACTCTTATTGTCATGATTTCCATCAGTAGTTCCAGTAACTGCTCCAATCAGAGATCACTGGCTATTTGTTACCATAGGTGGTATGCTATTAGCATATAAAATAGTATCAGCTCTATAAATGAGTACATGGTATAGTGATCTCTAGCTTATTGGATAAGCATTGAAGAATAATTCATAATGATTTGATACTGAAGATAAGCTACTGTTTCCTAAGAGAAGGTTGATTGTTTTTAAGAATAAATTTTAGCTTTTTGAGATAGATGGTCAGATTATAGACATTTTGATTCCTCTGTTCTCTGACTTATACCTTAACTCTTAATAAAAAATTCTTAGGTGACTTAAATAAACCACATATATGCAATAAGATTGTTCAAAAGGATATAAATACAAAATCGTCAGGAAAGAGGGAAGGCAATTTTGATAATTAAGGAATACTGACAGTGATTTAGAATTAAATTTGTCTCTGAGCACCCTAGCAGTCAAGGCAAAAGTGTAAGCATAAAAATGTTATAAATCTTTTTTACTTAATAGCATAAAATACACTAATTATTCAAGATTGACAAACTTTTCATAGTACAAATGAGTAATAAGAATTTATTCCAAGAGACTTTAAGGAAAGGAACATAATTTAATTTTTCTCAATAATCACTTTACAGAAAATGCTGAAGTTGTCTTTAAATGATTTGTTTCAATTGGCCCTCACACGCAGACTGTTGAGTTAATCGTATTTCTTAGTTAATGGTATTTTTTTTTTTCCACTCAGCCTTCAACAATATCAAGGATACATTATATCTCAGCAAGGCTGGTTCTGGGGGAGTCATGTAGCTTTCTGGTGATGGAACTTAATAGAGGTCTAGAGAGCAACATAGAAAAAAATCTTTCATGGATAAAATTATCTTAGATCTCTTATTCTAGTGGTCTTTATACTGAAATATACTTTCCCCTGGGAGGTCCATTAAGATTTTCCATCAGATAATCTAGTGAGAAAAGTTGTAAGGAAATCTTTTTCCAAATCTTCAATTGCCATATGTATATTTTCTTAGAACTGATCTTCCTGAAAATTTGCTAGTGGCCAAGGCATCATGCTAGAAGCTTCCTATCTATTCTCCTTTACTCTAATTTTTCTTTCATAATTACTTTTCTCCCATTTTACAAAAAAGGGCATAGATGTCACCCAAAGGAAGTCTTTATATGGTGCATTACCTCTGGGTAGGGGCACTAATCAAAGAAATAATATAAATGATACTAATGACTGGAAAATAATTTCTTTTGCCAAGCAGGTGGGTTCTAATTCTTTGTTTTTAACAAAATTGAATGGAGAACTAACTATCTACTAGTTGGCAGATAGATCATTACAGGTGTATATATATATATATGTATTTGTAAAGCAAGAAGAAAAGGTTTTATTTGGCATATATTAAAAAAGGCAAAAGTGGGAAGTAGACAAAATACTGCCAGAGCTAATGTTTGCCCGAATCCAAGGAATATCACAGAATAAGCAAACGTGGGAAAATGGACAAGCATGCTGCCACAGCCATGTCTGCCCAAGTCTGAGGAACAGTACAGAGTCATCAGTATATATTATATATTAACATTACAAATAGGCAAAACCATTGAAAGCTTCACCTTTTCACAGATTGGCTAGAAACTGTGATCCTCTATTTTGAATTGTCTTTCTTACCAATCATTGGTACAGATTTCAGTTACGACAGTCAGGAGGGTCTTTACTGGTCCAACAGATTTTCTGTTCACTAAATGCTAATAGAGAAAGAGAAGAGTGGAAAGTCTTTTGTGTTGTGTTTGATCGGCTTTATGTGAAAGTTTCCCTAAAAGATATTTTCCAAGATTATCTTAGCTATTGTCTTTATACCTCAAGGCCCAGTTGATGTGTCCTTGTGAGTCCTTGTGAGTCCAGCTCCAGCTGGGTCACATTCTCTATGCTCAAGGACAGGGAATAATGACTCTAATATTATTTCCTAAATCATTCCCTCCTGCTGACCAGAGATTGGAGATAACATAGCAACGATCAATACCTGGACTTAGTCGAGCCCCTAGATGGTGGCCTTTGCAGGTTCTTTAAACTCAAGGTGTCAGTTTTCCACCAGCTATCGTCTGGTTCTTCACCAGGATCTTATGTAAGAGCGATGCTGTCATCAATCGCACTGAAGAAGCGAGCAGAGTCAATGTACATCACATTTTACCTCAAGGCCTTCTTCGCCTTTTAAGTGTGTAAAACGATAGAAGATAAGTTTTATTTTGCCTAATACTATCAGGTTGCAGACTAAGAATATTACCATTCCTTGCAGTAGTGATCTAGCCAATGTACTTATCCCTAATGATAATCAACCAAATAAATCTAGTGTTTGTATGGGTGTCACAGTGTGTAACCAAGTAGCTTACTGTCTAATTTTATGTATATTCTGTTCTACTTCTCCTATGTTATCTATCCAAATGTAAAAAGAGGTATTTGCTGCAGCACAGATTATACTTTCTTGTACTAATAAAAAATCTAAGGCTATTCTGTTATCTCATGTCCCCTTGGCTTATGAGGTCAGAGATCACTATTGTGTTTCCATCCCATTAGCAACTTCATCTGTTATTTGTCCCATTGTGATTAATAAATTTCTTAAATATTTCTCCAATTCACCTATACCATAAGTAGGAATTAAGGCTCTTAGAAATGACACACCTTGAGTGTTGGGCCAATAGGTTTTCTTCTGACTTTCATTTTACAATGGGTAACAAATTAACATTACCTTTCTAATATTTACCAGTATCATTACTATGAATATCTAAAGATAATAGTAAAGTTCCCAAAGATATTGCCCACGTAAATTCACTATCAGCTGGAAAGACATCATCTAAACTAGTATAGATGGGTCTACCACACAAAAACAAACATCCATAGAGAGCATGCAAACAAATATCCATAAAAAGCACAGAAGGTATAGAAAAACTTACATGTGATAAACATGTTTCTATTAGAGAATTCATGATTAGCAAGATAATACAGGATGGACCTCTCCTGTTGGAGGTCTCCAGTTAATCTATGTAAAACATACTAACTGTTCTTCCTGAGGACAAGCTGCCCCTCTTTGGTTTACCTATTAACAGTCATAGGTCACTTTCTCAGAAGCAGAAGTGGAGCCTAAGACAAAATGGAGTTTGAGCCATGAGATTGATCTCCTCTGAGAACCTGGTTTCTTTAAGATACATTAATTTCTGCATAGCAAGGAGATAACAGCTTGATTACAAATATTAGACAGGTATTTCATATGATATTGTTTTGAAGGTTGATTAAACTAATTACTAATTTACCTTAAACATAACTCTCAGCCTGATCTTTGGAGTGAGTTTTACAAAACAGACTGAACTCTTCAAAAAAACCAAAATGCCCAGAGCAAAAGGGTCTTAGTAGTTTATCTGGACCATTGTTTGACTCAAACTGGCTTCAGGAACCAGTTTTTTTCCTCAAAACTTGAGGTTCAAAAAGACAACCAAAGGCAGTAGGCTGTGTAGGTTACCTAAACCTCCATGAAAGCCAGAAATCTAGATTCCAGGAGAATTACATACAAGAGTCTCATGGTTCCCTCCTTTGGATCATGATCTTGCTATAGAATCTTTGATCAAAAATGCTGAATAAATGGTAGTTGGGACAGATATATTTTTAATGAGAGATAAATATAGGATTTTTGTCTTATAACTTGAAAGGCGTTCAATGAATTGACTTTCATTGTTATAGCAAGATTTCTTTTGTTTCCATTTACTTACATATAAGTTATCTCGAAGATAAGTTATTTTGATGCATATGTCTATAGAATGGGAATAACATTGATCCTGAACACTGCTGCATTTTTTAAAAATGTACATAAACTAATTGAAATAAACAAACAAAAACCCAAACCCTTTGACGTCAAGTCCATTCTGACTCATAGCGACCCTACAGGACACAGAAGAACTGCCTCATATGGTTTCCAAGGAGCACCTGGTGGATTTGGACTGCTGACTTTTTGGTTAACAGTTGTAGTTCTTAACCACTACGCCAGTAGGTTTTACAATTGAAACAAAAGTGCTATCTAATTAATTAAGAAATGTGTTCCTAGTAATATTTTACTTACTGTCCTTAATGATTACTTAACAAAATTTGTAATGAACTTATCTCTCCTTGGTCAATGTAGATAACCATAGAAATATAAACAAATTTGTAATGTGTGTGTGTGTGTTTGCTGCTATTAAGTATTACAGGGTGACCTAGAGGAGATTTTCATATTTGAAAGTATATTTTACAAAGATAAAACTACATGGGGAGACAAAATGGAGATATAAGTATCAGATCAAAAAGAAATGATGTTAGATTTCTGAAGAATAGTTTGTTTTTTCTTTAATGGATGATGAGGTATAAAATCATGATGGTAATTAGATTTTTTAAAACATTTTATTGTGTTTTTGGTGAAAGTTTACACAGCAAGTAAGTTTCCCATTCAACAATTCATACACAATTTGTTCTGTGACATTGGTTGCTATCCCCACAATGTATCAGCACTCTACTCATTTTCCCACTGCCTTCCCTGTTCCCGTCCCTCCAGTTTTCCTGCCCCTCTTTGCCTTCTCATCTTTGCTTTGGGGCAAATGGTGCCTATTTGGTCTCATATAGTTGATTGTTCTAAGGAACATATTCCTCAGGGGTGTTATTGTTATTTTATAAGCCAATCTATTATTTGGATCAAAGGTGACCTCAGGGAATGGCTTCAGTTTCAGGTTAAAAGAGTGTCTTAGGGCGATAGTCTCCAGGGTTCCTCCAGTCTCTATCAGTCCAGTAAGTCTGGTCTTTTTTATGAATTTGAGTTTTGTTCTACATTTTTCTCCCATTCTAACTAGGACCCTCTATTGTGTCCCTGGTCAGAGCAGTTGTTAGTGGTAGCTGGGCACCACCTATCTAATTCTTCTGGCCGCAAGCTAGAGGAGACTGTGGCTTGTGTAGGCCATTAGCCTTTTGGACCAATTGCTTCCTTGAGTCTTTGTTTCCTTCACTCTCCTTTGCTCCAGACAGGAAGAGACAAATAGTTGTATCTTAGATGGCTGCTCACAAACATTTAAGACTGCAGATGCTGCCCACCAAATTAGGATGTAGAACATTATCTTTATGAACTATCTTATACCAATTGACCTAGATATCCTCCAAGACTATGGTCCTAAGCCCTCAACCTCAGTAACTCAGCCCTGCGAAGTATTTGCATATGTCTAAGAAGTTTCCATATCTGCACCCCCTATGTGCTCTATTATATATATGATACATATGCAGCACATATAAATATGTATATACAAATGACCACAACAATACCTACATATAGTTGTGGTCATTTGTATATATACCATCAAGAAAGAATTGCTGGGAACAGAGTGCATCCTTTGGACCTAGGGTCTCTGGAATGAGAAGCTCTTAGACCAGGAGGATTGAGGACAAGGACCTTCTCCTAGAAGGAGAGAGAGATAAAGCCTTCCCCTGGAGCTGGCACCCTGAATTCAGACTCCCAACCTCCTAGATTGTGAGACAATAAACTTCTGTTTGTTAAAGCCATCCACTTGTGGTAATTCTATTATAGCGCCACTAGATAACTAAGCCCCATACATTTGTCAGTTTGTCATACTGTGGTGGCTTGCGTGTTGCTGTGATGCTGGTAGCTATGCCACCAGTACCTGAAATACCAGCAGGGTCATCCTAGTGGACAGGTTTTAACTGAGCTTCCAGACTAAGACTGACTAGGAAGAAGGATCTGGCGGTCTACTTCTGAAACAATTAGCTAGTGAAAACCTTATGAATAACAGCAGAATATTGTCTGATATAGTGCTGGAAGATGAGCCTCTCAGGTTGGAAGGCACTCAAAGACGACTGGGGAAGAGCTGCCTCCTCAGAGTAGAGTTGACCTTAATGACGTGAATGGAGTCAAGCTTTTGAGACCTTCATTTGCTGACACGGCACAACTCAAAATGAGAAGAAATAGCTGCAAACATCCATTAGTACTAGGAAAGTGGAATGTACGAAGTGTGAACCTAGGAAAATTGGACCTTGTCAAAAATGAAATGGAATACATAAACATCGATATCCTAGGCATTAGTGAGCTGAAATGGATTGGTATTTTCCATTCTTAATTGGACAATCATATGGTCTACTACATCAATAATGACAAATTGAAGAGGAATGGAGTTGCAGTCATCATCAAAAAGAACATTTCAAGATCTATCCTAAAGTACAATGCTGTCAGTGATAAGATAATGTCCACACGCCTACAAGGAAGACCAGTGAGTATGACTATTATTCAAATTTAAGCACCAATCACTACTGCCAAAGATGAGGAAATTGAAGATTTTTACCTACTTCTGCAGTCAGAAATTGGTCAAACATGCAATCAAGATGCATTGATAATCACTGGTGATTGGAATGGGAAATATGGAAACAAAGAAGAAGGAACGGTAGTTAAAATTATGACCTTCGTGATAGAAAAGAAGCCAGAGATCACAGGATAGAATTTTGCAAGACCAATGACTTCTTCATTGCAAATACGTTTTGTCACCAATATAAACTTGGTGACTATACACATGGACCTCGCCAGATAAAACACGCAAGAATAAAATCAACTATATCTGTGGAAAGAGATGATAGAAAAACTCAATATCATCAGTCAGAACAGACCATCAATTGCTCATATGCGAGTTCAAGTTGAAGCTGAAGAAAATTAGAACAAGTCCACGAAAGCCAAAGTATGACCTTGAGTATATCCTGCCTGAATTTAGAGACCATATCAAGAATAGATTCGACTCATTAAACATTAATACTGAAGACCAGATGAGTTGCAGAATGACATCAAAGACATCATACATGAAGAAAGCAGGAGGTCATTAAAAAGACAGGATAGGAGTTCCGGCAAAATGGCGCTCTAGGCAGAAGCACAACACCGTCCCTCCATAGCAAAGATCCGAAAAACTAAGCCAAACAGAGAATACAACAATCCTGAAACCCTAAAACATCAAATGAAGAGATAAAGAACTC
>NW_004444097.1:1828806-1830004 GCF_000243295.1 Trichechus manatus latirostris | reverse complement strand
ATCTTTGCTTTTTCCTGAGGGGCTGCAGAGCTCCATTCGAGTGTGGAGCTGCTTCCTGGTCTGGGCTACCGCACTGGTGGGATCCCGGGGCTTTTATTCATTTGTTCGTTTTGAATTGTTCGTTTGTTTTCTTTTCCTTTTCTTGAGTTGGAAGCCCTTTCTGGTCAGGCGGAGCTGCATGGCAAGGAACTCCCCTTCGGCTTCCACAGACTTGCAGAGGGATCCCTGAGGACATTTCTTTTTTTGTTGGCTTTTTTTTTTTTTCTGTTTTTTTTGGGGGGCCTTTCTTGTTCTTGTTTTTTTTTAAATTTTATTTGTTTTGTTTTCTTTTCCCTCTTTTTTCCTTTTTGTCTTTCTTCATTGCTCAGTTTCTCGTCTCTCTATATCTTCCTTCTCCTTCTGATCCCTGAATACCAGGCGTTGTATGCCTCTGCGCCTTCTGGCTAGGCTGTGCTGCGACACCTGAGAGCAACTTCCACAGACCTCATAGCTGCATCGGTGGGATCCCTCGGAACTTTGTGGTTCTTTAACCTTTCTGATTTTTATTTATTCATTCTTTTCTTTTCTTCCTCTTCCCCTTTCTGTTTCTCTCCATTTCATAGTCTCTCATCTCTACATTCCAACTGCAAGCTCCCCAAGCATTGTTTTTTGTTTGTTCATATGTTTTTTGGCTCCTGTTCTTCTCTCCTCTCTCCCATATCCATCTTAGCTCCACACATAACCATCTCTCCGCTGCATCCTGTCTACCTGCACCGTGCACTTGACATCAAACCACCAAGCAGTGCAGGCACGGCCTAATGGAACCTGCCCAGCACTGACTACAAACCCGCCCTGGTGGCTGTAGTGAGCGCCACAAACAACCCATCCCAGTGCTCCTCTTCAGCTAGACCTGCCCTGCTGTACCATATCTGAGTGACTGAACCTGCCAGTTGGAGAAGGAGGCGAAAAGTATTGAGCGCACAGATAAGCAAACAACAAAGAGCATGCAGTCCGCCTGCTCAGACATAGTCAAAATTTTTTTTTTAAAAAAGGGACAACACAAACAAATCTACAATCAATAAATGAGAGAAATAACTACTGAATGTCCAGAAAACAGCAGACAATATCAAAACATTTACAAAAACAGGACAGGATGGTTCCAGTAGGCGTCCAAAATAAAACACCAGATGACACTCCTGTGGAAGAAAATGCACTAGAA
>NW_004444097.1:1779581-1822801 GCF_000243295.1 Trichechus manatus latirostris | reverse complement strand
GTCATAAAACAACATGTGTACTACTGTTTCATGAGAAACTATTTGTTCTGTAAGCCTTCACCTGAAGTACAATAAAATATTTTAAAAAAAAAAGACACGATAGAAAAAAAAAAAGACCAAAATGGATATCAGAAGAGACTTTGAAAGTTGATCGTGAACACAGAGTAGCTAAAGTGAAAGGAAAGAATGATGAAGTAAAAGAGCTGAACAGAAGATTTCAAAGTGGGGCTTGAGAAGACAAAGTTAAGTATTATAATGAAATGTATAAAGACCTAGAGTTAGACAACGAAAAGGGAAGAACATGCTCAGCATTTCTCAAGCTGAAAAAACTAAAGACAAAATTAAGGCCTCAAGTTGCAATACTGAAGGATTCTATGGGGAAAATATTAAAGGATGCAGGAACCATCAAAAGAAGATGGAAGGAATACACAGAGTCATTGTACCAGAAAGAACTGGTAGACCTTCAACCATTTCAGGAGGCAGTGTATAATCAAGAACCGATGGTAGCAAAGGAAGAGTCCCAGCTGCACTGAAGGCATAGACTAAAAACAAGGCACTAGGAATGGAGGAAATACCAATCAAGATATTTCAAAATGGATGCAGTGCTGGAAGCACTCACTCCTCCATGCCAAGAAATTTGGAAGACAGGTACCTGGCCAACCAAGTGGCAGAGATCCATATTTACGGCTATTCCAAAGAAAAGTGACCCAACTGAATGCAGAAATTATCGAACAATATCATTAATATTACACACAAGTAAAATTTTGCTGATGATCCTTCAAAAGCGATTGTAGCAGTACACTGACAAGGAACTGCCAGAAATTCAAGCCAGATTCTGAAGAGGATGTGGAACGAGGGACATCATTTCTGATGTCAGATGGATCTTGGCTGAAAGCAGACAATACCAGAAAGATGTTTACCTGTGTTTTACTGATTATGTAAAGGCATTTGACTGTGTGGGTTATAACAAATTATGGATAACATTTGGAAGAATAGGAATTCCAGAACACTTAATTGTGCTCATGTGGAACCTGTGCATAGATTAAGAGGTGGTTTTTCAAACAGAACAAAGGGATACTGCAAGGTTTCAAATCAGGAAAGATGCATGTCATGGTGGTATCCTTTCATCATACTTATTTAACCTGTAAGCTGAGCAAATACTTTGACAAGCTGGACTATATGAAGAACATGGCATCACGTTTGGAGGAAGACTTGTTAACAACCTGTGATATGCTGTTGACCCAATCTTGCTTGCTGAAAGTGAAGAGGACTTGAAGCACTTATTGATGAAGATCAAAGACTACAGCCTTCTGTATGGATTGCACCTTAACGTAAAGAAAACGAAAATCCTCACAACTGGACCAATAAGCAACATCATGATGAACTGAGAAAAGACTGACGTTGTCAAAGATTTCATGCTACTTGGATCCACAATCAACGCCCATGGAAGCAGCATTCGGGAAATCAAAGGATGCATTGCATTAGGCAAATTTTCTGCAAAAGACCTCTTTAATGTGTTAAAAAGCAAAGATGTCATTTTGAGGACTAAGGTGGGCCTGACCCAAGCCATGGTGTTTTCTATTGCCTCATATGTATGTGAAAGCTGGATAATGAATAAGGAAGACTGAAGAAGAATTGATGCATTTGAATTGTGCTGGTGAAGAATATGGAATATATTGTGATGGTTAAGATTGTGTGTCAGCTTGGTTGGGCCATAATTCTCAGTGTTTATATGTGATCACTCCCAAGATTGAATATGCTGTGAGTAGCCAATCAGTTGAGTTTCCTTGGGGGTGTGGCCTACATCCAAATATAAGCAGATGTTCTGGTTTTTTGCTTGTTCTGTATCCTGTGGCTGCCTCCTGTTCATCTGACCTCTGGTTCTTGGGACTCCAGCTATCAGCTTATCTGCCCATCTCGGAATTCGTTAATCTTCATAGCCTCTGAGCAAGCCCTGCTTTCCCATCTGCCAATCTTGGGTTTGCCAGCCCCTGTAGCTACGTGAATCAGGAGAAGCCTCTATCTTAATCCATGCACTTGGGACATTCCAGCCTTTACAACTGCGTGAGTCCTTTCTTTGATATAAATCTCTCTCTCTATATATATTTATACACTTTACAGGTTTTACTTCTCTAGAGAGCCCAGTCTAAGACATTTGGTATAGACAGTGGTTTTAGAGAAACAAAATTGTAAGGATAAGTTTTCTAAATTGCTTCTTGAGTCTGGCTAGTATCAAAGATGTTGATGACTCTGCTTCCAGCAGTAAAGAGGGCACTGCTAATCCATGGCATGAGGTGGTCATACAAATATGAAAAATATCACCACCAATAGATCAGGTACTGGTGAATGTGAGGCTGTGGGTGAACACATGTGTGATATTTTTCTACAGTTTCTTCAGAATGAGAAGTATAAAGGAAGCTGGTTGGTTGGTCCTTCTTTTGCTAGACAAACTGGTGAAAGAAAGACATGCGCTCAGGGCTTCAGATTCAAAGCTCAAGTGCCACATAAATGACTTCAAAGTTTCCACTTGTGCTTTGAAAGAAAGCCTTATTTCTTGTAGTAACAGGGTGGATATTGTTGAAAACCACATGCAAAGTCTTATTGTAAGAGTGGCTGAATTACAATGCCAGCCCAATTGCCAACCTCAAGAGGTATCTGAAGCTAAAGTAAGGGAATTGATTGGGAAGAAATGGGATCCTGAAATTTGGGATGGGACATATGGGCAGATAATCAGGAAGCTGGAGACACTGACCTGCTAAATTCCATTGACTCACTCCTGCCAGCAGAACCACTCCTATCTGAAGAGATTACTTCATGTTTGTCTGCTAAACCTCCCTGCCCAGAAAAGCCATTAGCCCCTCCACTCTCATCTAAAGAGATTAGCCCTACCCAGCTGCCTCTAAAGAGTCCTTGCCTGGGGCATCACCTGAGGCAGATGCTTTACAAGACAATGCTGAATGTTCTCAAAATAATTTCACACTGCTGATTCTCCTTCTAGATCTATAACTAGACTTAAGTCCCAGCGAGCCCCAAAAGGTAAAGAACAAAGTGTGACCTAGGAGAAGGTATGCTACATTCCAAAAGAACTGCTTGACTTTTCTAATATGTACAAACAGAAACCTGGGGAATATGTGTGGGATTGGCTATTAAGGGTGTGGGAGAATGGTGCAAAGAATAGAAAGATGGATCAGTCTGAGTTTATTGATAGGGGTCCACTAAGCACAGATTGTTCATTCAGTGTTTCAGCTCAAGAAGTTAAGAAAGGATCTAATAGTTAATTTGGTTGGGTTGCTGAAGCATGGATTATGAAGTGGCTTACTCTAACTCAAGTTGAAGGAACATGATTGCGAAATTGGAGACAAGGATTTATGGGGAAGAGGTATGTGGATAGAACTCTCTGGATGGGCCGAAGAAGTGAAGATATTTGTGTCTCATGTGAATGATCACCAAAGGGTGACCTCAGCAGAGGAGGATTTTAACAATCAAGTGGATAGGATGACGCGTTTTGTGGAAACCAGTCATCCTCTTTCCCCAGCTACTCTCATCATTCCTCAATGGGCTCATGAACAAAGTGGCCATGGTGACAGGGATGGAGGTTATGCATGGGCCCAGCAACATAGACTTCCACTCACCAAGGCTGACTTGGCTACAGTCACTGCTGAGTGCCCATTCTTCTAGTGACAGAGACCAACACTGAGTCCCCGAATTGGCACCATCCCTCTAGTTGATCAGCCAGCAACCTGGTGGCAAGTTGATTACATTGGACCACTTCCATCATGGAAAGGGCAGTGTTTTGTCCTTACTGCAATAGACACTTACTCTCGATATGGATCTGCCTTCCCTGCACAAAATGCTTCTTCCGAAACTACCATCTGTGGGCTTACAGAATACCTTATCCACCATCATGCTATCCCAAACAGCATTGCCTCGGATCAAGGGACTCACTTCACAGCAAATGAAGTGCAGCAGTGGGCCCGTGCTCATGGAATTCACTAGTCTTACCATGTTCCTCATCATCTACCAAGCAGCTGCCTTGATAGAATAATGGAATGGCCTTCTAAAGACACAATTACGGTGCCAGCTAGGTGGCAATAACTTACAAGGTTGGGGTAGTGTTCTCCAGGAGGCTGTATATGCTCTAAACTAGTGTCCAACATACCTTGCTGTTTCTTGCATAGCGAGGTCAAGGAGTCAAGGGGTGGAAATGGAAGTGGCACCACTCACTGTTACCCCTAGTGACCTGCTTGCAAGGTTTTTGCTTCCTGTCCCTATGACCTTATGCTCTACAGGTCTAGGGGTCTTAGTTCCAATGGTGGAATGCTCCCACCTGGGGACACATCACTGATTCCATTGAACTGGAAGCTAAGAATGCCACCTGGCCACTTTGGACTCCTTATGCCTCTAGATCAACAGGCAAAGAAGGGAGTCACCATACTGGCTGGTATGATTGATCCTGATTACCAAGAAGAAAGCAGATTGATATTACATAATGGAGGTAAAGGAGAGTATTTCTGGAATGCAACAGATCCCTTAGGGCGTCTCTTAGTACTACCATGCCCTGTGATGAAAGTCAATGGAAAACTACAGCAACCCAATTCTGACATGTCTACTAATGAAAGTTTGGGTCACCCCACCAGACAAAGAATAATGATCAGCTGAAGTGCTTGCTGAAGGCAAAGGAAATACAGAATGGTGGTGGAAGAAGGTAGTTCTAAATACCAAGTATGGCCACATGATCAGTTGCAGAAATGAGGACTGTAATTGTTATGAGTATTTGTGCTTTGTATGTGTGCATCAAATATTTTTGTTTTCTTTACTTACAAAACATAAGATGTAAACGAGGCTAGTGCATTTTCAGTTGTACACGTGTTAGTTGTATCATGTTAGGTGGAAGTAAGACTTTATAATTGTCTTTATTCAGAGATTATATATGGTTTAAGGAGTTGTGTACATATGCCAAGTTTACAAGGGGTGGACTGTGATGGTTAAGATTGTGTGTCAACTTGGCTGGGCCATAATGCTCAGTGTTTGTATGTGATCACTCCCATGATGGAATCTGCTGTGAGTAGCCAATTAGCTGAAAGGGAGTTTCCTTGGGGATGTGGCCTGCATCTGAATATAAGCAGAGGTTCTGACTTTTTGCTCTTTCTGGATCCTGTGGCTGCCTCTTATTTGTCTGACCTCCAGTTCTTGGAACTTGAGCTGTCAGCTTGTCTGTTGATCTTGGGATTCGTCAATCTTCACAGTCTGTGAGTGAGCCCTGCTCTCTGACTTGCCGATCTTGGGTTTGCCAGCCCCTCAGTCACGTGAATCTGTCGAAGCCTAGCGGTCTTGCCTGCCAATCTTGGGATTCATTGATATTCACAGTCTCTGAGCAAGAGCCTTGCTATCCAACCTGCCGATCTTGGGTTCACCAACCCCTGCGGCTATGTGAATTGGGAGAAGCTTCTATCCTAATCCACGGATTTGGGACTTTCTAGCCTTTACAATTGTGTGAGCCGTTTAGTTGATATAAATCCCTTTTGCTATGTATTTATACGCTTTACAGGTTTTGCTTCTGTGGAGAACTCAGCCTAAGACATAAACCATGGACTACCAGAACAAGGAACAAATCTGTCTTGGGAGAAGTACAGCCAGAATGCTCCTTAGAAGCAAGGATGGCAAGACTTCGTCTCACATGCTTTGGACATGTTATCAGGAGGGGCCAGTTCCTGGAGAAGGACATCATGCTTGGTAAAGTAGAGGGTGAGCAAAAAAGAAGAAGACTATCAATGAGGTGGATTAAAGTAGTGGCTGCAACAAAGGTCTCAAGCATAACAACAATTGTGAGGAAGACACAGGACCAGGCAGTGTTTTGTTCTGTTGTACATATTGTCACTTATGAGTTGGAACGAACTCGACAGCACCTCTCAACAACATACCTATATATGCTCTTGCGAGTACTCCCATATGCCCTCCCATGTCTATATAGCATACATATCTACCCATGTAGCCTCTCACAAATTTTTGGTTGTGATTACTGTTGTTGCAGAATTGGATATGTTATAGCATTTACCATAGTGGTGCTTTATTTTTGGGTACCTGTCTGTGTCTTCATTTGCCTTGGTCATGTTGTGTTTACTTCTTCCATATCGTGTATTGCCTTTCTCTTCACCAGAATTAACACGTCAATTATGAGTCAGAATTGACTTGACGGCAATGGATTTGGTTTAGTTTTTGATTATCTAGTAAGTGGTTCTCCCTCCCTCATCTTCCCATCCCTGGTAACCATCAGAGAGAGTTGCTTTATGATGTAAACCTATGCTTGGCTTTTTATAAAAGTGGTATCATACAATATTTGTCCTTTTGTGATTGACTTATTTACTCAATATAATGTACTTCAGATTTATCCATGTTTTGTTTCACAGACTTATGATTCTTTACTGCTGCATAGTATTCCATTGTATAGTAATTAGATTTTATTGAAAACTTTTGAAAGAATGATCTGACAGTTTTATTTTAAGATGTTAATATTTATAAAACACTAGTTCTTCTATATCCCTTAAGTCTATTTAGTCAAAATGATGAAAAAATTTAGATATTCACTTAAAATGTACAAGAAGATTCTATTAGATGTTAGGTAAGATGTTAGAAAGCCACTATTTTCATCTACTATGTGTAGATAGGAGTGCTGGTGACTCAGTGGTTAAGAGCTGGGCTGCTAACCAAAAGATCATCAGTTTGAATCTACCAGCTGCTTCTTGGAAACTCCATGGGGCAGTTCTACTCTCTCCCATAGGATTGCTATGAGTTAGAACTGAGTTGATGGCAACAGGTTTTTTTGGTTTTCATGTGTAAATATCATTTTTTTTAACCCAGGTTTTTGATGGGAGAATGATGGTAGAAAATATGAGACCCTTTTCCCTCAGGGAAACCAACAGTGCTGGAATTTTGTGATCCCAATGGATCCTATAGTACTTAAAAACCCAACCAAAAAGAGGATATAACTTCACCAAATCTTGGTATAAGTCAAGGATTCTCCTACAAAGTAACATCCAATCTTCTCAAGAACAATACAAATTTTGATGAAAAGCCCATGTGATTTTTGTTATCTATGGTGCATAGAGTACCTCTTGTTTTTCCAATACAATCTTCTTATTCTATTGCCATGCCTCCTCCTAATTTTATATTTGTTTTCTGTTATTATAATTATTTCTATAATTCTTTTCCCTTAAATACTTTGTCCTTTGCATATACTATTGAAATTTCTGAACTCTAGTAAAAAATAAAAGTTTTAGATGCTTCCAGACCACAGAACAAGTAACCTCTCCAGTGGCTTCTGGAAAAGGATAGTATTCGTTGCTCACCCACAGGTTGCTTTATTGCCTTATTTAGCATTCTCTGTAGGGTGCTGAGCCTTCCCTGGTACCTTATCTGTTCTGCATAGTGGCCTGCTGTACCACATTCAGTAATCTTCTGACCAGAAAAGAGCCAGTGTGGTAACATAGGAGAAAACTGAGTCCGTAGAAAGGAGACTTGAATTATATAACAGACTTTCATGCTACTGAGCTAGGTGAGCGTGGAGGATTTTCTGCACCCCTGCTTCTTCATCTATAAATGAGAATTTAGACTAGGTGCCACAAAATTTTCTTCAAGTCATAAAGTCTATGACCCTATGCGGGAATATTACAGGATGATGGGAATGTTCCATTTCATGACTGAGGTCATGGTTATACTACTGTATACGTTGTAAAAACTCATTGGTGTATTTTATTATATGTAAACTCTACCTCAGTAAAGCTGATATTGCATAGGGCAAATATGCTGGAAAAGACCTTTTTAAGGTGTTAAAAGCAAAGATGTCCCTTTGAGTACTAAGGTGCACCTGACCCAAGCCATGGTATTTTCAATGCTTCATATGTACGTGAGAGCTGAACTATGAATAAGGAAGACCGAAGAAGAATTGATGCCTTTGAGCTATAGTGTTGGCCAAGAATACAGAATATACTATGGACTTCCAGAAGAATGCACACGTCTATCTTGGAAGAAGTACAGCAAGAATGCTCCCTGGAAGCAAAGATGGTGAGACTTCATCTCACATACTTTGGACATGTTATCAGGAGGAACCAGTCCCTGGAGAAGGACATCATGCTTGGTCAAGCAGAAGGTCAGTGAAAAAGAGGAAGAGCCTCAAGGAGATGGATTGACATAATGGCTGCAACAATGGGCTCAAACATAGTAACAGTTGTGCGGATGGCGTAGGATAGAGCAATATTTCATTCTGTTGTACATAGGGTCTCTATGAGTCTGAACTGACTCAACGGCACCTAACAAAAACAAAGCTGACAAAAAAGTTATGACTCTCAGAAATAATGATAATAGTTAACATTTGTCAGCTACTAATTTCCTTATGTGTAATTGTTTCATGGGCTTTTCATATGTCCCTTAAAATTTTGATGCAATTATTATCCCTATTCTACTGTGGGATAACACCAAGATCTAAAGATGTCAGTGCTTAGAGGGTGACAAAACCAGAATTTAAATATATTTTTAATGGTTCCAAAGTATGTGTTTGAACAATTTCTTTATTACTAGAGGAAGAGCTGAAGGATGAGGCATATATACTGAGTTACTCCCTCCCTGATCTGCACACCAGGAACAAGATAGAGGGAATGTCATGGATTGAATTGTGTCCCCCAAAAATATCTGTCAACTTAGTTGGGTCACGATTCCCAGTATTGTATGATTGTGTAATCTGGTGTGATTTCCTTATGTGTTGTAAACCCTATCACTATGATTAGATTATACTGGTGAGGTTCACAAGATTAGATTGTGCCTTAATCCAATCTCTTTTGAGATATAAAAGAGAGAAGTGAGCAGAGGCACATGGCAACCTCACAGCACCATGAAAGCAGTGCCGGGAGCAGAGCACGTCCTTTGGACCTGAGGTTCCTGCGAAGAGAAACTGCCAGACCAAGGGAAGATTAATGACACGGACCTTTCTGCAGAGCTGACAGAGAAAGCGTTCCCTTGGAGCTGATGCCCTGAATTTGGATTTGTAGCCTACTGGACTGTGAGAGAATAAACTTCTCTTTGTCAAAGCCATCCACTTGTGGTATCTCTGTTACAGCAGCACCAGATGACTATGACAGGGAATTATTATTTTTTTTATCCCTACCCAGGATTAGGGTGTTTCTAAACTCATTCAGATTCCCACAAAGGCCTGAAGATTCCATATCTTTCTTTGCAGGCTCAAAAGCACCACTACTTCCATTAAGAAATGTAGAAAACAAGAGCTCCACTACTTACTGTGATAAAATGCAGGAAAAAATTTATGTTTTTTTGTTGTTATTGTGATGCACACACGTTTTAATTTAAGATGCACTTGACTGATTGTAAATCACCATGTGCACATAGACTCTTAAGGGAGTGCTAAATCATGCCATCTGCCTAACCTGAACTATTGTCGTATTCTCCTGTAAATCATCTGGCAATGTGGGCTTTTGTCAGAATATATGCTGTATCGAGTGATTTTTAGAGAAGGAATTTCCCTATAATCAGCAATGTTATTTGTGACCTTATTTTAAGTAGCAATAAACTAAGATGTCTAAAATAACCTATAGAAAAGGCTTGGTTAACAAAATTGTGCTAAAAAAAAAAGTGGCATTTGCTTTCTTCCTTTAGAATTCCTTATAGCAACACACATAATTTTGGATATAGTTAAATGCCCTTTGGAGGAAAGATGTAATTATGAGCATTTTAATGATATATGGCATGAGTTAATGACTGACATGTCCTCTCTTCAAATCAACCTGAATGCTACCTATATTGATTGGTAGTACCCAGGAGGAAACTGGAATATGCCTGCGTATTAAAGATTGATAGTGGGAGTCTTTGGTTATCCCCAAGAGTACATTAACTGTACTTGAGGTTTGAAAGCCATACCCTCAGTAATTTTGCCTGAGAAATTACCATTGGATTTATTTGGGCTATTGATTCTACTAATGTATGATTAGTAGATGCTATCTGCTTCAGTCTTTGAGATCTCATTATACTCATTCCTGTGAATTAAAGTAAGTAGTTATTTTATGTCCCTGGGTAGTGCAAATGGTTAAGGCATTAGGCACTAGCCATAAGATTAGAGGTTCCAGTCCACCCAGAGGTGCCTTGGAAGAAAGGTCTGGTGATCTACTTCTGCAAAATCAGCCATTGAAAACCCTATGAAGCACACTTCTACTCTGACACACATGGGAATATCATGAGTTGGAATCGACTCGACAGCAACTCATTAGTTATTTTACGTCCAGAAATTCTTAGATATGGCTCCACTTAGGGGTTTTCTGGAAGATTTAAATGGTAACTTTTTGAAAAAAATATGTTCATGCTTACTGCAGGTTGCCTTTGCTTGGTGGTGAGTGGAAAAGGAAACTATCAAAAAATTAATTTGTAAAATATTTTTTAAGAAAAAAAAAAAACTTCCCATTAAAATTTTCAAAATGTGGTGTCATCTATGTTAAAACCACCCAGAGAGATTTGCAAAGCATACATCCTACCCTAAACTTGCTTTTGAATTGGGCCTTATTTTTGTGTGCAGAAGCAGAATGAATTATAAGTGATTATAACATTTAAATTCTAGGTTTATTTTTCAAGTGCAGTTGATTTGACTTAAATGGGAATTCTGTAGCTATTTAGTAATTAGGAATGATAGTTCTCTGCAATTCATAATTGGACCCAAAACAGGTGTTTTCTTTCTTTCTTTCTTTTTTTTTTTTTTAAATTAGAAGTATTTTCAGCTTTTGGCAGAAGAATACATTTGCAAATGGCTATGAGTTAATGAAAAATTTAGCTAGTTGTGAAAGTGAGGAAGTTTATATTTTTGTTACATTTTTAGAAACTGTTCTTATGGAACAAAACAAAGGAATCTGCATTCCTAATTAACGTATGTGCCATTTGAGACTTGGATACCAGTCAGGGATGATGGTTTAAATGAGTATTAAAGGATAATAACTAGGGAATGAAGACACTGACAGTAAATAAATCAACACAACCATGTGATACCAATCTTTCCAGAACATGCAACCGCAATGACATTAAAGCATGCACACACACACACACACACAATTGGACAAGTCCTATTATGAACTAACATTAATATAGAAGAAAATTTCATCTTATTTTAGCATCAGAATCAAAATAATGATGTATTATAGTTTATTATTTAAGACTATAAATGACTATATGAGTCTAGAAATTATGTAATCCTAATAAGAAAAGCAGTTATTAAGGCCCAAAGCAAGTTCTCAACCTAAAATGTCAAATTAAAAACTGTTTGGATAGAGTATTTCCCATTAAATTCCCAAAGTAGCATATGCTTAAAATGGTTTACAGACCACAAAACAGAATTAAGAGGAAGGTTATCACTGATTAGGCCTATCAAGAGGATTCTAGCATCTCATTAGGATGTACTGTCTTGTACCCAAACCAGCTGATTCATGGGGCTGTTCTCCAGAAATGGCCATAGAAGTAAAAGTGATAGCTTGCAACATACAATGTTATAAACTGAGATAGGGATTTCCTTCTTTCAAGGGAATCTGAACTAAAAAGGCTCTGATTTACATAGACTAATCAATTAGGAAACGACCTAAACTGGAGATTTTACTGGAAGATTGCAGCAATTAGTCAGATGGTAGGTCATTCCTCTTCCTATTTGGCTTTATTATGTACTCAAATTCTCTTACAGAAGGTAGATAATGTGTTTTTAAAACTTTTCCTTGGATTTGCTACTTTGCCACGTTTTTGTCTTCATTAATCTGAAAAATTTACTCTAAGGTAGGATTCACCCTTTTTAAAGGTTTAATTTAGGTTTTCCTTACTTAAAAATGAAAAACCAAACCAGTTGCCACCGAGTCAATTCTGACACATGGTGACCCCATGGGCGTCAGAGTAGAACTGTGCTCCATAGGATTTTCAATGCCTTATGGAGCACAGACCTGAAGTAGATCACCAGACCTTTCTTCCAAGGTGCCTCTGGCTGGACTCAAATCTTCAACATTTCAGTTAGTAGCAAAGCATGTTAACTGTTTGCACCACCCAGGCACTCCTTTAACAGTGAATGCAGGGTCATTTCAAGTTATTTTGAAAATGAGTAATGGAGAAAAACAAACAAAACAAAAACACACACACACAAAACTCACATATATTTTTCCTCAGTGATAGCCATTTTGATGTACTGTGCAATATGAAAGTGTTGAATGATTCTGAACAATTCTCTGCTGTTTTTACTATTTGCATAGATACTGACTTTAGTGTGGTCAAGTCTAAGTCTGAACGATCATTACAAATGTCCACAGGACTGGAGAAAGGCACAGCGGCTGTGGGTACTTCGTGTAGTAGAAACTGAGGAAACCATTATAAGCTAGCCCATACACTGCCGACTTCCTTAATTGAGAGGAAGATACAGGGGCAAGAGGGCATAACTTTGCACCATTCTTAGGCCTTCTTAAATCCAACCACATTGCTCTTTTAGGGAAGAATTCCTTTTTGGCACATCCCTTTCTAATTTCATTGTAATTCCTTGTTTACATGTTGGCATTCAGATTCTAGTGGTGTAAGTGAGGATGCTCGGGCTCTTCATAAGATGTGTCTTCAACCTAGTTAGTAATGTTAAGCACAGAAGAGATCTGAATAAAGTCTCAGGTAGCTTATAGCATGATCCAAGCTCAGAATGGACCACAGCCCTGCTATAAATTTATTAAAATCTTATCATGATAGCCCTAATGGCAGAGCTTTATTCTTCTCCCTTCATTTGTCTCTTTATAAAATGTCTATTATTTCTTAAACATAAGAAATGTAGTGGCCTCAGAGAAACCCCTAGTAATATCTCCAATATTGAACATAATTACCAAGATAAGGTTCATTCCAGAACTCCAAGAAGTCCATTCTTTCCAGAGAGACACTAGATGTATATAAGTTCATGTTAGACATAACTCCTCCGGATAGCATCCTTGTTATCAGTAATTGAAGGACACTGTGCACTAATCTGTTTATACTGGGTCTGTATCACAGTATACACCTTAGTTGATTTCAGCAGATGGAAAAAAAATCTAATATTGATTTTGAAGCCTGTCACTGAGAAAATAAAAGTTTAAACAACTTTCTAGTGGCATTTTCTTTGCTAAGATTTAAGAAAGAAGAGCACAAAAGTCATTGACTTGATTTAATTACTTGACTGAGTCCACAGTATATGAACATATTGACGAGTATTTTTCATGATCGACAGAAAGGATTATCCCCAGGTCAATTCTGAAAGACAGGTCTCCACTTTGTTTTGGCTACTTATCAAAGAATCAGCCAATTTCTTAAGAAGGTTTTTCTCTTGACATTTCTGCCTTCAATGCATCAAGCTTCTATTCACGTATATTTGTGTCTGTCCTTTTAACAGCCATGTCTTCTAGCAATCATATTCTGATTTGATTTTCCTCAAATTATCTGATCTAAGTTACCTTATCCTCACAGCAGGCAATTTTCATGTAAAATACTGATATCAACTCTAATGGAGCTGATGACAGTTGTAAAACCTTTCTACATTAATGGTCTTTCCATTGTATTTAAGCACCTTTTCTTCTATAAGCTGTGATGAATGTGACACTGCCATTATAATGTCCTAAGTAACCACTCTGAATGGGTAACCATTCATTCTTCAAAACTGTAATTGCCTAATGTAATATATCATTACAATTTATGGCTTTCCAGGGGAAAAATACCTCTTTAACTTACGTGAATGTTTAGTCATAAACGTATGATTATGTGGTTACTTTGCTATTGGAATACATTTAGAAAAGATAGACCTCAGAGTATGAAGAATTGGCCCAAATAGAGTTGCTAGAGTTCCATGTACTAATATGTACATGAAATGCTCAAATTTCCTTTTTGAAGAAAACGTAAAATGAGATATATATAGATAGACATAAATTGTCAAATATACAGAACCAAATTTAGCAACACTAATTACAAAACACTTTTATTAAGGTATAATTGACATATAATAAACCACTAACATTTAAAATGTACAATTTGATAAGTTTTGACCTATATATACACCCATGAAATCATAATCAAAATAACATAGTGAAGTCCTAAAAGTTTTCTTGTGCCCCTTTATAAAACCTCACCTCTACTCATCTTCGCTTATTCCTACCCCCATCCCCAGGAACCATTGATCCGCTTTCTATCACTGTGGATTAACTCACATTTTCTAGGATTTTAAATAAATAGAATCACACAAAATATATTCTTTTTGCTGGCTTCCTTCACTCAGCATAATTATTTTGAAATTCAGATACATTGTTACATGTATCAATAGTGCATAATTTTTATTGCTACGTAGTCTTCCATGGCAGAGGTATATCAAAATTTGTTTATCCATTCACCTGTTGATAAGCATTTGAGCTGTTGCAGGTTTTAGTTATTACAACTAACGAAGTGATGAACATTCATATACATACACATCTTTATGTGGACATATGCTTTCATTTCTCTTGGCTAAACCCTGAGGAGTGGAATGACTAGATCAAATGATAGGTGTAGGTTTAGCCTTTTCAAAAAAATTGCCAAACTATTTTCCAAAGTGGTTGTACCATTCTACATTCCTACCAGAGATTATCTCTATGTTTTTTTTTTTAGAAGTTTTGTAATTGTATATCATGCATTTAGGTCTATGATCCTTCTTGGTTTAATTTTTGTTTAAAGTAAGAGATACTTGCCTAGATTCACTTTTTTCTTATTTTGGTATATAGGTAATTGTTCCAGCACCATATTTTGAAATGACGATTATTTCTCCATTGAATGGCATTTGCACTTTTGTTAAAAATAATTTGAACATGTTTGTGTGGGCCTGTTTCTAGCCTCTATGATCTGTTCCATTGATTCGTGTTTTACACCTTTTCCCTAATCACACACCATCTGAATTACTGTAGCTTTATAATAAATCTTGAAATTGGGTAGCTGAGTCCTCCAACTTTGTTTTCTTTCTTCTTTTTTTAATAAAGCAAAAAGAAAGGTTTTATTTGGCATAATTTCAAAGAGGCAAAAGTAGGAAACTTACAAGCGTGCTGCCAGAGCCATGTCTGCCCAAATCCAAGGAATATTACAGAATAGACAAAAGTGGAAAAATGGACAAGCCTGCTACCAGAGCCATGTCTCCCTGAATCCAAGCAATATTACTGAAAAGACAAAGGTGGAAAAATGGACAAGCATGTTGCCAGAGCCATGTCTGCCTGAGTCCAAGGAATATTACAGAATAAGCAGAAGTGGGAAAATGGACAATCATGCTGCCACAGCCATGTCTGCCTGAGTCTGAGGGACGTTACAGAATGATCAGTATATACCAACATTACAAATTGGTAAAACCATTGAAAACTTCACCTTTTCACAGATTGGCTAAAAACTGTTAAGTCATTGTCATTCTGCATTTTGAATTGTCTTTCTTAATAATCATTAGTACAGGTTTCAGTAACGACAGTCAGGAGGGTCTTCATTGGTGCAACCAATCTTCTATTCACTAAATGCTAATAGAAAAAGATAAGAGTAGAAAGTATGTGGGTCTTTTGTGCTGTTTAATTAATTTATGTGAAAGGTTCCCTAAAAGATGTTTTCCAAGATTGTCCTAGCTATTGTCTTTATATCTTGGGGCCCAGTTGATGTGTCCTTGTGAGTCTTTGTGGGTCCTTGTGAGTCCATCTCCAGCTGGGTCACATTATTTATACTCAAGGACAGGGAATAATGGCTCCAATATTATCTCCTAAATCGTTCCCTCCTTTTGATCAGAGATTGGAGATAACCCAACAATGATCAATACCTGGACTTAGTCAGGTTTCTAGATGGCAGCCATGGCAGGCTCTTTGAACTCACAGCGCTGGTTTCCACTGGATACCATCTGGTTCTTCCTCAGGATCTTAAGTAAAAGTGACATTCTCATCAATTGTATTACTGAGATGAACAGACTCAATGTACATCAGCGTTTTAGCCCGAGGCTTTCTTTTGCCTTTTAAGTGTGTAAAACAATAGAAGATAAGTTTTATTATGCCTAATATTATGAGGATGCAGACTAAGAATATTACTATTCCTTGCAATAGTGATCTAGCCCAGGTACTTATTCCTAATGGTAACCAACCACATAAATCTGGTGTTTGTAAGGGTGGTATAGTGTGTAACCAAGTAGTTAGCTGCCTAATTTTATATATATATCCTGTCTACAGCATGGACTATACCTTTTTAGGCTAATAAAAAATCTAAGGCTATTCTGTTATTTCATGTCACTTTTGATAATGGGTTCAGAGTTCTCTGTTGTGTTGTGTTTCCATCCCATTAGCAACTTCATCTGCTATTTGTCCCATAGTGATTGACCAATTTCTTAAACATTTCTCCAATTCAACTATACCATAAGTAGGAATTAACGCTTTTAGAGATGCCTAACACTACCCTGAGTTTTGGATGAATGGGTTTTCTTCTGACTCTCTTTTTACAACATGTAACAATTTAACTTTACCTTTCCAACACTTGGTAGCATCATTACTATGAATATGTAACGGTGATCCCTAAATTTCCCAAAGTGCATTGCCCATGCATTCGCCAGGAATCTAAACAAGAGATTGTCCACGTACAGTCACTATCAGCTGGAAAGGGATCATCTAAACTAGTATAGTTGGATCCACCACACAAAAACACACATCCATAAAGAGCACACAATGTTTGTCTAGAGGAAACAAAAGGTATAGAAAAATTTACGTGTGACAACCAAGTTTCCATTAGAGAATTCATGATTAGCAAGATAATAGAGGATAGAGCTCATCAGTTGGAGATCTTCAGTTAATCTCTTTAAAACATACTAAGTGTTCATCCTAAGGGCAAGCTGTCCCTCCCTGGTTTACCTATTAAGAGTCATGGGTCACTTTCTCAGAAGCAGAAGTGGAGTCTAAGACAAAATGGAGTCTGGGCAATGAGATCACTCTCCTCTGAGAACCCAGTTTCTTTAAGATACATAATTTTCTTAAACATAGTTCCCAGTCTGAGCTTTGGATTCAGTTTCCCAAAACAGACTGATTCTTCAAAAAAAGCAACATGCCCAGAGCAAAACGGTCTTACTAGTTTATCTGGACCATTGTTTGACTCAAAAGTGGCTTCAGCAACCAGTTTTTTTTTTTCCCCCTCAAAACTCAAGATTTAAAACAAATCCAAAGCCAATAGCCTGCGTGGGTTACTGCAACCTCCATGAAAGCCAGAAATCTGGGTTCCAAGAGAATTGCAGCTCTTTTGTTATTCCCTCCTTTAGGTCATGATCTTGCTATAAAATCTTTGATCAAAAACGTACAATAGTGATAGTTGGGGACCATCTGGTTTTTAAAATCTCAGGCACCATGCAGCAAACTAGGAAGTAGAATAGAAACACTAACAATAATATTAGGCCAATTGTCTGAAATAACCTATGACACAATGACCCTAAGTAAGGTCTTTTAACCAAGGAAAAAACAAATCTCATGAGGTGTTTGTTTATACATAAGCAGTGTCAGTAGTTGCTTTTCACGTGCTTCAGCAGCAACTACATTCTACAAAACCTCAGATTGCATATTTATATAAACACAGCAACATTTATCTATTAAGGCATAAAATGTTCCTTGGGAGACTAACAGGAAATCTAATGCTATTCTTTTTAGTAAAATCACAGCTCGAACTTCAGACACTTATCTGATTATGATATTTACAACTTTGCTAAGTTTACCAACAGGAACTTCTAATCAGAGAGTTACAATATCTAAACCCATTAGTTAGATAATTTAGGAGAAAGGAAAATGGTTTCTTACACCCAGAAAGTAGGACCTTAAAACATCAGCAATATTCCCAAATAAAACCCATAGTAATCCTTTCATTTACTCGGTCTTATGTAGTTAATTTCTGTTCCACACCATTCTGGGTCAGCCACAGTCTGTGAACTCATCAGCTTCTACATATGAGTTCTGGAAATCTTGTTTCAGTCCAGTCACAGTCCTTTTCACAAGTCCAACATAGTCTAACTTTTTGCTGAGATATTTTGGTCAAATGTTTCCAGCAAATCAGCAAAGTAAAAACTTATCTGCAGACAACAGAACTTAATATGGCCATGATTAATTTATAAAAATAATACTCTTAAAAGTGAAAGGACCTGATAGAAATCAATTACAAGTGTAAAATAAATTCAGTTTAAAAAAATTTTAGACAAAAATATCTCTAAGTATAATGATGAACCTTATTTTCAAACATCTTCAGATATAATACATAATAATCTTGAGACGTAGTACCATATAGACAGGATATACCAAGAATATACCAAGATTATCAAGTCTCCAAATACCTGAATATCAGCCAAAAAAAAACCAAACCTGTTGCTGTCGAGTCAATTCTGACTCATAGCGACCCTATAGGACAGAGAAGAACTGCCCCACAGGGTTTCCAAGGAGCAGCTGGTGGATGTGAACTGCCAACCTTTTGGTTAGCAGCTGTAGCTCTTAACCACTGTGCCACCAGGGCTTCTGAATAGTAATACAAAAAAAATTTCATAGGTAAATGGTTTGAATTCTCAAGCCAAACCATTGGCTTTGATGATGCTAGATTCAAAAAAATAAAATTGCGACCAAGTTAGCAACTAAAAACAATAATAAAATTATGATATAATATTATGTATTTGCTGCGTAATATTAGGCAAAAAACATAAGAGGAAACACCAACATATCAATTTTAACCCAAAGAGAATCAGGTACTTCACTTGATTTTGACTACAGTTTTCATGTAATTTATTAAATACAACTTTTTAGCACTTTTCCTTTATAAAATTCTTTTTGTGGCTTCCCATGAAGTTTGAAAGTTGTCAGGAAGTTTATCATAGGTCACCGTGAAACAATACTTAAGTTATTTAACCAAGGATCTTAAAGGTAATGGCCTTAGCTTTTTTTTTATTTAAGGCATGGGGCTTGGTTTTCAACTCAGAAATCTTTTTCTAATGAGACCAAACCTTTGCCTTCAAGGCAGATTACACAAATAATAAATTAACTCTTCAACTCAGTAATCAAAGAAAATTTTTTTTATTTTAACAGCGAGAAACCCTTTGTTTTATACGCTGTTTAACATTAAAGTTCCTAAAAAATCTCATAATTTAAACCATCAAACTTTAGTCAGATGGGTGCAACCTTTGGCCATTATCAAATAAATTTCTTTTTAATAAATCTCTTAAACGTTATCTTTGTTGCATACCTCTTACAGCACATCCCTTTAAATGGCAAAGATGAACACACTCATTGGCAGATGCAAACATGCTTGTGTGTATATATATATATACACACACAGGCACACATCCTTTCTCTATGAAATAAAAAGCAAAATTACATAAACTTAAATTATCATGAATATCTACTTACTCAATTTAATATCAATAAGTTACCTAAAAGGTCTTGGAAATTATTTTAAGCCTGTATACCATAAAACGTAACTGTTGAAATAAAGTTTGTTTAAATATTCCAAGTTTTCATTCAACTTTTACTATTTCCCATATTTTTTCCAATCTAATTTTAGCTCTTAATATCAACTGGCTTCAGAAATCACAAAGTCTCTGCTCAACTGACCACTTCATTGATATGGATATAATCTTAAGTCTCTGGCAAGGGGTGGAAACAGTTCCTCAGGCCATTTCAGGTGTGTCTCATTGTGATGTCTATGTTTTGGCTTCTTAGCAATCCCCTAGAGAGAACTTATTTACAGTACTTTAACTATTGGAATCCACCCAATTTCTGATAACTATAGCAAAGCAGAATTTTTTTTCTTATTTTCTTTTAAATAGGTCTCTACCTAGTTTAAAGGGAACTTTCAAAAGCTTCCCTGGAGCTATATGACCTCAGAGACCGGGGGCTGGTGAGGCCTGATCCTGCCCTACTCTCCCTATTTTTGACTCAGGGTAGAAGACAAGATTAGGTCATTCCAACTCATTTATATAAGTTTAAGTTGACCTAGGCATTTTGAAGGCAAAAGATAACTAATTTCTTTCCCTTTTACTATTCTCTTGGTAAGCAGTTTTGCTTTCTCTTTATCTACCTAGTAAATACCAAAGCTCTTTGGCAATTTTGTAAATGAATTCATCAATTTTTGGCTAGCCTTTCCTCGCCCCTCCAAGCTTGTCCTATACCTCCTTTTACCCACTCTGGAATTACTAGTTTTACTTTAAGACAAAATCATCCCTTTTCCTTAACTAAAACACATTTCATATAATATCTAGCTTAAGTTACTTAGAAAGGTTTTGTTTTTAAGATAGACATGAATATGCCTTTTTAAAGCTTTGTTGTTATCTGAAGCAAGTCCCGCTCAGTACAGCTTCTCGTCAATAAAGACACCTAGTTGAGGAGGGAGGAAGATAATTTATTGCAAGCACGTAGGCAAGGAGCAAGGAGGTGTATACCTGAAATCAAGCTCCTTGAACAAGGGGAGGCAGAACCTTTTATACTGTCCTTCACACGGAAGTACATACAAACATCATGAACTACATAGGTTATCATAGTGTGCAGGCACAGTAAAACAAATTGCTTTTTTTCTGCTTAGTATGTACACAAAATGGCGGCTAAGTCCTGCCCTGGGCAGGGAGATTACATTTTTGAGGCTAGTGAACCGGGTTTGACTGGTTTAAGGCAGGAACTGAGCCACACAAAGCACTCAGGGTCTTTGAGGACACTGGACAGGAGGAGGCAGGTTCCTTTTGATAAAGGCTGAGCAGTTGGTAATTGAGTCACACACAGTGCTGTCTATCAGTTAAGATTTTGATGATAATGGACAGGAGGAGGAGGTCTTGCTTGATAATGGCTGAACAGCTGGCTGCTCTGGCTATCATTGTTGTACCAATCAAAATGAACAAACTATCCTTCTCTTAGTGCACCTTTTAAATGGACCAATTTATATCAAAGTTTTTCCAAACAGCTACTAAAGGTCTAAATCATAAGACAGACACAAGATACAGTTTTTCTTTGGATGAAGAAAGAACTGAGGTTCTAAGACAGCTTACAAAAAACAGCAACTGTCAGCCATAGCCTGATACAAGACAAAAATTCAGACACAATGTTACAGACCAGAAGGAAGCTCTCAGAACAAAACGAGAAAGAAAGATCACATAAACTCACCAGACAATACCACACAAATCCAGAATATGTGCATTCTAGTTTCTTAAAGTGTATACAGAAATATTTGGTAAGATCAACTCAGTTCAATGGAAAAAAAATAAAGGTTCTGGATAAAACTTATTAACTTGCCAGACCCTCAGATGGAGGAATGTTGACCTTTTGACAAAACCTGGGCATCAAGTAAAAGTTCCCCAAAGAGGATAGAAAGAATAACACAAATGAAAGCTCATTTTCCCAAAGTGGTCACTGAAATTCCAAATTAATTTTAGTATATTCAGTTTATAGTGTTTTTAAATACGAACCCCAAACCAGTGTCTCAGTAGCAGGGGGAAAATTGAGGCTCGTTTGTCAAAGATGTTAAGCTCTAAGGTTCAAGTTTTTGGTTTCCTTCTTTTTGAACTTAATTCATTCTGCTGGCTAGAGACCTAGTCTCTTATTTTAGACCTTAAATAGACTAGTTCCTCCAATTGGAAAGTACTTTAAAGTAGCTCCTGATGATTTTAATTTTAACCTTGTGATTCTTTATTGAGAAACTATATCATAAAACAGGTCCGGAGCTACCACCTCTCCTTGCAAATTTTATAAAACAGGTGAGGAGCTGCCACCTCCCCCTGAAAATGTGGCAAAACAGAGCATTATTCTCCAGGTTTTTTCGGAGTCACAGAAAGAACCCTAACGAGGAACGCTGCAGGGTTTGGACAGTGTTTTGCTTAGACCAATGTGTACCTTGGTTGAGCAAGTTTGCTTGTGGGTGGCAGGCAGCCTACTGCTCCCGCCTGTCTCGCGAGTACCTTATCCTGTCATGGGAGTCTTTAATGCTCGTGATGAGCACTGGTGACCACCCTAATGGCTTTCAGTGGTTGACTCGTGCCCAAATTTTGTGGCTTATATTGACCCAGAGCTCTTTGAAAATAGAATTACTTCTTTAATGTTTCAAACGCTCAAACAGTGAACTGCATTCACCCAAAGAGTTACTAACCATCAAGTCTTAATCAAACAATCAAGTACAAATCTAAGGAAGAGTCTCCTTAATCAAACAACTGGCTTTTGAAACAAAAATATTGAAGAAAACATGAGAAAGAGAACCAAAAAGAATAACCAAAGGCTCACTTTTCAAGAGCACTTACCCAGTCGGTGTCAAAGGGACATGGAATGCCAACGTGTGGGTCCAGAAGATAGGACCTCTCTTTGTCAGCTTCTGCTACACTGTCCAGGTCTCAGGTTTGACTGGATTCATAGCTTCAGAAGTCCCTGCAACGTCTACACCATTAACTGTCCTAGGGTAAAAACATCACAGAGTATAGTAAAGCTAAAAGAAAGGTTTTGTTTGGCATATGTTTGAAGAGGCAAAAGTAGGATACGGACAAGCACGCTGCCAGAGCCATGTCTGCCCAAATCCAAAGAGTTTTACAGAATAGACAAAAGTGAGAAAATGGACAAGCATTCTGCCAGAGCCTTGTCTGCCCAAGTCCAAGGAATATTACAGAATAAGCAAAAGCAGGAAAATGAACAAGCATGCTGCTAGAGCCATGTCTGCCCAAGTCCAAGGAAATATTACAGATAGGCAAAAGTGGGAAAACGGACAAGCATGCTGCCAGAGCCATGTCTGTCCAAGTCTGCAAGTCCTCTAACTTTGTACTTCTTTTTCTGAACTGTTTATGTTAGTTCCTTTGCCTTTCCATGTACATTTGAGGATCAGTTTGTCAGTATCTGCAAAAATGCTTGCTGAGATTTTGATTAGGATTGGTTTAAATCTACAGGTTGAATTGGAGAAAACTGATATCTTAGCAATAGTTAGTCTTTCAATCCTCAAACACAGTATGTCTACGTATTTAGAAATTTGATTTCTTTTATCAGTGTTTTGTAGTATTAGCCTACAGTTCCTGCATGTATTTTGACAGTTTTATAGCTGAGTACTTAATTTTTTTGGTCCTATTGTAAATGAAATTTTATTTAAAAAATCCAAATTCCAACTGTTTGCTGCTTACATATAAGAGATACAATTGCCTTAAAAAATATTTATTTTGTATTCTGTAACTTTGCTAAGCTCACCTGTCAGGTCTATGATCTTATTTGTAGATCGCGATTTTCTACTTGGACAACAGTGTTGTCACTGAATAGATAGAGTTTTTCTTCTTCCTTTCCAATCTGCACACCCTTTTCTTGCCTTATTGTACTGGCTACGACTTCTAGTATCATAGTGAAATGGAGTGCTCAGAGCGGACATTCTCACTTAGTTTCTGATCTTTTGGGGAAAGTTTTTAGTCTCTTATCATTCAGTATGATACTAACTGTAGGTTTTTTACAGATGCTCTTTATTAAGTAAAGGAAGTTCTCTTTCTGGTTTCCTGGGAGGTTTCATTATGAATGGATCCTTAATTTTTCAATGATTAGGCAATGCATCTATTGATATATTCCTGCATCTATTGATACAATTATTTTTTTTATCATTAAGTTTATAAATATGACAAATTACATTTATTGATTTGCAAATATTTAAAAAGTCTTGCATTCCTGGAATGAACCCCAACTGATAACTGTCTTAGCTGTCTAGTGCTGCTCTAACAGAAATACCACAAGTCAATGTCTTTAACAAACAGAAATTTATTTTAATTTAATTTTTTTAAATTTTTTATTTTTAATTTTTTAATTTAATTTTTAATTTATTTATTTATCATGCCCTGGGGGAAGGCTTGCTTTCTCTGTTGGCTCTGGTGGAATGTCTTTGTCTCTTTTCAGTTTCTATTCCTTGGTGATCATGTGACATGACATCTATCCTCCCCCAACTGCTGCTTGCTTAATCTGCTCATTTATATTTCAAATTGGATTGATTTAAGACACACCTTACACTAACACTGTCACATCAACCTAACAAAGAAAACCTATTCCCAAATGGGATTATAACCACAGGTATAGGGTTTAGGATTTACAGCACATATTTTAGGGGGACACAGTTCAATCCACAAGTCATGATGTATTATCCTTATCTGTGATGTATTATCCTTTTTATATATTGCTAGCTTAGATATTTTCTTTTTAATAGCTTTGTCTGATGTTGGTACAGTCATGTGTTGCTTAACGTCCATGACGCGTTCTGTGAGATAGGATGTTATGTGATTTGGATGTTGTGCACACAAGCTTCTTGGCCATAGCAGTGAGATCATCAATGTGCTGAGAGGGATTTGCTTTTGTGTTTGGTCCTCAATGCAAGTCATTGGCAAATTCTCCATTATCTGATATAGGTCCCTCTCACATTTTCGTTATCCTTGTAGCTTTCAGTGGAGCTGATCCCTTAATAGCTTGGAGAATCTTTTCTTTGCTTTTGAGAATCATCATGATTGACAAGTGCAACATGCCTAAATCAGGAGCAACAGCATTCACTGATTTTCTACCATCGTGTTTAATAACCTTTTGTTTCATTTCCAAGTTGATATCTCTTCTTTGCCTCTTGCTGCTGCTATCACTAACGTTGGCTTTGCTGCATTTGGGAGCCATGAGGCACTTCACAGTAATATTTTTGAGAGAATATTAAAGAGAGAGAGAAAACTACAACACTCAACATATGTGTGGGCCACGGATGTATATGCTGTCAGATGTTGCCTGAACGGACCTTACGTGGCGCATGACTGTATTGGGAGTAATGATGGCCTCATAAAAAGAGTTCTGAAATGTTTCCTCTTCTTTACTTTCTGGAAGAGATTGTAAGAATTGGAATTATTTCTTCTTAAATATTTGATAGAATTTTCCAGGGAAATCATCTGGGCATGTAATTTTCTATTTTAGCAGGTTTTTAGCTAGAAGTTAGATTTATATAATAGATATAGGGATATCATGTTGTCTATTTCGTCTAGAAGGAGTTTCGGTAGTTTGTGTCTTCAAGGAATTGTTGCATTTTATCTGAGTTGTTGAATTTATTGCCATAGTATTGTTTATTGTATTTCCTTATTTTTCAGTTAGTGTCTATGGTTTCAGTACTGTTGACCACAATTTATTTTTTTTTTTTAGTAATTGGTATCTTCTCTCTCTCTCTCTGCTTTGTTTCTTTTTCTTCTTTTTGGATCAGCTTGGACATAAGTTTATCAATTTTATTGATCTTCTCTAAGAGCCAGGCTTTGGTTTCCTTTTATTTCTCTGTTTGTTTCTATTTCAATTTCTGCTCCGATTTTTTCTTTCTTCCTTACTTTTGGTTTTATTTTTCTTTCTCTAGTTTACTACGGTGGAGGGTTCACTTACTAATTTTCTATCTTCCCTACTAGCGGAAGCATTTAATGCTATAAATTTCCCATTAAAAACTGCTTTAGTAGTATTACAAACATTTTGATATGTTTCATTTTCATCTTTATTTAGTTCAATATTTTTTTAATTTCCCTTGAGGTTTGCTCTTTGACCTATGGGATATTTAAAAGTGTGTTTTCATATTTTCAAATATTAGGAGTTTTCTCTTTGTGTTGTTCACTTCTCTCCTGCATTCCTTCCTGTGAACTCCTGCAGGTGACTTTATTCTCCTTGGATTCTCAACTCTATCTCAAATCACCAAGTCTGCTGAGAATTGCTTGTATTATCCTTCCTTATGCAACAACCTGGAAACTATCTTAAGGCAGTTCAGTTACCTAGAGCAATAACAAGGCTCACTTTGTTGTTTCTTGACTCTGAGGGATTACTGTTTTTTGTTGTCTGATGTCCAGTGTCCTGGAAAACATTTTTTATATATTTTAACTCTTTGTTTTGGGTTAGTTATTTCAGGTGGGACGATAAATCCCATCCCTGTTATTCCATCTTGGTCCTCAAAGTTTTATTTTCAAACTGCCTAAATTATCTGATTTTTTTATTAGACCCAAAAATAATTTGTGTCTTAAATGTTGGAGTTATATGTATCATTTAGACACATATAGTAGCTCCTAAATCAGTTTTAAAGCCTTTTATTTTAGCCTGAATTTGAGAAAGTGATATGCAACTTACATATCCTGTTGATAAAGACTTTGGGATCAAAGCGGGCAAAATCTGTTTCAAAGATATGTTCTATGTTAAAACAAACAAAGAACCTAACTATTTTTGACTTGTGCAATCTTGTGAAATAGATCAAGACCATGCCATGTGCTAAGGGAAATTAAAACAAAAAAAATTGTAAATTACACAGTACCTTAGTTTGACTCTATGCATAATGAATTATTTATAAAGTTATTTCTTTAATAAATCATTTAACATAAATTTAACTGAATTTTGGTGTATGAAGACTTGGTTTAAGACAAAAAGGAAGTGAATAAACATAGTGGACAATACTTTTGGAACCACTTGTCAGAAATGGCATGAATAGATAATTTTTGGAGGTTTGTCTTGGTGTTCTTGTACTTTCCGTTTATTTTCTCCTTTCTGATATCCCATTGAAGCAGGTAACAAGAGGAGGTTCTATATTTTCTTGTCTCAGGGGAGGTATATAAACTGAGGAGAGGCAAAACAGTATGGAGTCCAGCAACCTGTACCTTTTTAGGTCCCTGCACTTGTGTTGGGATCTGAGAGATAATGTCAGCATGATACCCCAAGGAGTCTGGATTCTTGGTCCAGAGTTCCCCAGCCACACTAAAGATTTCTAGGTCTAAAATATATGTCTGAAACATAGAGGCAGCAAAGCTGCATACAAGAAGGGACCCTGTTGGCTAGTCATTGTATGACTTTGTGGAAGAGTGTAGATAGATAACCAGTGACTACAGAGGCCTCTCTAACTCCTGAGCCTCATGTAAGACACCCAAGTCTTGATGAACAGCCTCAGGCCCCATGCCAGTTCTGGTAGTTGAAGCAATTTCAGAGTTGGAAATCAAGATGGTATGAGAAAATGAAGAAATGTGATGTTTTTCACATGTCTGAGACTTAGAATGAAATTCTTGCTCACTATATCACTGTCACTGTCTGGCTGACCCAGATGAAGTACTCAGAAAGTTGACTCACTGTAGGATTACTTAGGTTTGTGTTGGGCATTATGAACTGTATTTCTAACATTCACTTCCCTTGTTCTCCCTCTAAATAGGACGCTAAATTTACCATCTAATACTGGCTGTGAGAGAAGGAATTGGTCCTCATTGGTCTATGTTATATGTCATATATTGCATGACTACTGTATGCATTAGTGTTCATTGTGCCACTGGACTTTGATTTGCTTCAGTCCATCAATTTTTGTTATTGTTTAAACTCTCTTGAGTTGGATTTTCTTTTTCTTGCCACATAAAGTATTCTAAATAATAACATAAATAAGTGTTGGTTACATACAAGTGACTAATACAGAGGCTGAGTTACTGTTAGGGGATGTTATCAACCCAAAGACAAATAGATATGATATACATGAATATAAAGATGTCATGAAAAGTATATAAGAGATTGGAGGTGGAGCCAGCATGGCACTATAGGCAGAAGCACCATGCCATCTCTCAAAGCAAAGACCCAAAAAAACTAAGTAAAACAGATACAAGCATTAATCCCGGAACCCTAAGCCTCAAATGAAGGGATGAAGAACTTGATCAAGTACCAAATGGAATAAAAAACTGACAGAGAACAGAGAAGGAGGAGAGTTACAGAGTGGATAGAAGCACCAAGAATGGCATACAGGGTGTACGGGAAGGCAAACTCACGGAGCCCCCAACAGGAGACGGAACACCCAGTAACCAGGGATACATGCTTTCCCACCCCCCACCGTTCTTCCCTCTATGTGGCCTCTGCTGCTTTCCAATGGGCCACAGTTGCTTGGCCAGAGAGACACCAGCTCACTGACCTCAGGACCGCCCTGCCACCACCGGCTGGCTCCTCCAGCACCATTTTTTTAAATTGTTCTTTTGGCTTTTTTTGTTGTTCCTTCTCTCTCTCCCTTTCTTCCTTTCCTTTCTCCAGCCCAGCTAGTCCTGTGTGCTGCCCCTACTCCTTCTTGACAGGCTGTCCCACACTGCTCAGCTAGAAAGTCACCAGCATACAGCTTCCTTGGGTCAGCCCTGCCCCCACTGGTCAGCTCCTTCAAAGCAATTATTTGTTTTTGTTGTTATTGGTTTTTTTTTTTCGTTCTCTCTCACTTCTTTCCTTTCTTTTCTCCTGCCCAGGTAGCCTCATGTACTGTCCCTGTCCCTTCTTCATGGGCTGTGCCACATCACTCAGCTAGAGAGCCACTGGCACATGGCCTCCTCCGGTCCACCCCACTCCCATTAGTCAACTCCATCAGCACCGTATTTTTTTTGTTGTTATTGCCTTTTTTGGCTTTTTTTTGTTCTTTCTCTCTCTCCCTTGCTTCCTTTCCTTTCTCCCGCCTAGCTAGCCATGTGTGCTGTCCTCACCCCTTCTTGATGGACTGTGCCACACTGCTCAGCTATAGAGACACCAGCACACAGCTTCCCCGGTCCACACCGCCCCCACCAGCAGGCTCCCTCAGTGTCATTTTTTTTTTTCAGTTTCTTCTTTCTCTCTCTCCCTTCCTTCCTTTCCTTTCTCCCATCTGCCTAGCCCTGTGCTCCAGCCCTGCCTCTTCTGCTAAAGAGCCACTGGCACACGGCCTCCCCAGGTCCACACTGCCCCCACCAGCAGACTCCTTCAGCACCATTTTTTCCCCTCTCTCTCGTTTTTCTTTTCTTCTCTGTTTCTTCTCTCTCCATCCCTTCTTTCCTTTCCTTTCTTCAGCCCAACCAGTCCCTTCTTGACGGGCTGTTCCACATCATACGGCTAGAGAGTCACTGGCATACGGCCTCCCTGGGTCTGGGCCACCCTGCTGACAGGCTCCCACAGTGCCATTTTTTATTGGTTTGTTTGTTTGTTTTTGCTTTTTTGTTGTTGTTGTTGTATTTCCTCTCTCTCTCACTTCCTTCCTTTCCTTTCTCCCACCCACCTAGCCTCATACTCCAACTCCTCCCAATCTTGACAAGGTGTTCTGTACTTACTGCTCAGCTAGAGAGGTTTTGGCACATGGCCTCCCCATGTCTGCACTGCCCCCACAGGCCGGCACCCTCAGGGCAATGTTTTTTATTTTACTTTCTATTTCCCCTTCTCCCTTTTCCTTCTCCCTCCTATCTAGGCCCTACACTGCCTCTGACCCTTCCTGACAGGCTGTGCCATGCTGCCCACCAACAGAGACATCAGCTCGTCACCACTACAGCTCTACCCTGCCCCCAATGGCCGGCTCCTCTAGCACCATATTTTGTTGTTGTTTTTGTTTCCTCTCTCTCTTTCTCTTCTTTCCTTTGCTTTCTCATGCTCACCAAGCCCATGCGCCACCCACACCCTTCTTGAAAGGCTGAGCCTCACCGCTCAGCTAGAAAGCCACTGGCACACAGGCTAGACACATCTGCCATGCTCCCACCCACTGAATCCTATCACACAGCCATTCTGTTAATCTTTTTTCTTTCATTTTTTTTTGCTTCTGTTTCTCTTCTTTCTCTCACTCACTTAGCTCCACACATTACATCTTCTTTATTTCTTCCTGCCTCTCTGCACCACACAGCAAGTGTCACAACCTCAAGTGGTACTGGCGTGCAACACTAACGGCACTGAAAAGAGAAATACGCAGTTCCACAATAACAGTAGGAGACTTCAACACACCATTCTAAGTAAAGGACAGAACATCTAGAAAGAAACTCAACAAAGATACAGAAGATCTAAAGGCCACAATAAATCAAATTGATCTCATAGACATATATAGAACACTCCACCAAACAGCAACAAAGTACACACTCTTTCCTAATGCACACGGCACCTTCTCCAGAGTAGACCACATCTTAGGCCACAAAGCAACCCTCAACAAAATCCAAAACACTGAGATAATACAAAGCATCTTTTCTTATCAAGACACCATAAGAATAGAAATTAATAACAGGAAGAGCAAGGGAAAAAAATCAAATACATGGAAACTGAAAAAAATATTTCTTAAAAACCACTGGATAATAGAAGAAATCACATATGGAATCAAAAAATTCCTAGATTCAAATAAGAATGGAACTACTTCATACCAAAACCTTTGAGACACAGCAAAGGCAGTGCTCAGAGGTCAATATATAGCGATAGATGCATACATCTAAAAAAGAAGAAAGGAACAAAAATGAAACATTAGCTACACAACTCAAACAAATAGAAAGAGAACAGCAAAAGAAGCCCACGGTCATCAGAAGAACGGAAATAATAAAGACCAGAGCAGAAATAAATGAAATAGAGAATAGAAAAACAATAGAAAGAATCAACAAAACCAAAAGTTGGTTCTTTGAAAGGATCAACAAAATTGACAAACCACTGGCCAAACTTACAAAAGAAAAACAGGAGAGGATGCAAATAACCCAAATAAGAAATGAAATGGGGGATGTTACAATAGACCCAACTGAAATAAAAAGGATCATAACAGAGTACTGTGAAAAACTATACCCTAACGAATTTGAAAATCTAGAGGAAAGGGACAAATTTCTAGATACGGACTACCTACCTAAACTAACACAAAATGAAGTTGAAAATTTGAAGAGACCCATAACAAGAGAAGAGATTGAAAAGGTAATTAAAAAAATACTCCCAACAAAAATAAGCTCTGGTCCAGATAGCTTCACTGGAGAATTCCACCAAACTTTCAGAAAAGAGTTTGCACCAGTACTACTTAAACTATTTGAGAACATAGAAAAGGAAAGGAATACTTCCAGATTGATTCTATGAATCTAGCATAGCCCTGATATCGAAACAAGGCAAAGACACCACAAAAAAAGAATATTACAGACCAATATCGCTCATGAGTATAGAAGCAAAAATTATCAACAAAATTCCAGCTAGTAGAATTCAGCATCATAAAAAAAAAAAAAAATACACCCCAAACAAGTGGGATTCATACCAGGTATACAAGGATGGTTCAACATTAGAAAATCAATCAACATAATCCATCACATAAACAAAACAAAAGAAAAGCATCATATGATCATCTCAATTGATGCAGAAAAGGCATTTGATAAAGTCCAACATCTGTTCCTGATAAAAACTCTCAATAAAATAGGTATAGAAGGGAAATTCCTCAACATAATAAAGGGCATTATGCAAAACCAGGAGCACTGGTGGTGCAGTGGTTAAGAACTGGGCTGCTAACCAAAAAGTTGGCAGTTTGAATCCACCAGCAGCTCTTTGGAAACCCTATGGAGCAGTCCTATTCTGTCCTATGGGGTTGCTATGAGTCAGCATCGACTCAACAGCAATTTTTTTTTTTTTTTTTTAATACAAAACCAACAGCCAACATCATTCTTAACAGAGAGAGGCTGAAAACATTCCCCCAGAGAACAGGAACAAGACAAGGATGCCCTTTATCATGACTCCTATTTAACAATGTGCTGGAAGTCCTAGCTAGAAGAATAAGGCTAGAAAAAGAAATAAAGGCATCCAAATTGGTAAGGAAGAAGTAAAACTGTCCCTATTTGTGGATGATATGATACTATACATAGAGAACCCAAAGACTCCACAAGAAAACTACTGGAACTAATAGAAAGATTCAGCAGAGTAGCAGGATACAAGATGAACATACAAAAATCATTTGGATTCCTATACACCAATGAAAAAAACTACGAAAAGGAAATCAGGAAAGCAATACTATTTATAATAGCCCCTAAAAAAAATAAAATACTTAGGAGTAAATCTAACTTGGGAAGTAAAAGACCTACACAAAGAAAACTACAAAACACTACTGCAAGAAACCAAAAGAGACCTACATATATTGAAAACCATACCATGCTCTTGGATAAGTAGACTCAACACTGTGAAAATGTCAATTTTACCCAAAACAATCTACACATATAGTGCAATGTCAATCCAAATACCAACAGCATTCTTTAATTAGATTGAAAAACTAATCATTAACTTTAAGTGGAAAGAAAAGAGGCCCCAGGTAAGTAAAGCACTATTGAGGAAGAAGCATAAAGTAGGAGAACTTACATTACTTGACCTCAGAACCTACTATACAGCAATGGTAGTCAGAACAGCTTGGCACTGTACAACGACAGACACTTTAACCAACGGAACAGAATTGAGAACCCAGATGTAAATCCATCCATCTGCGGTCACCTGATCTTCAACAAAGGCTCAAAGTTCATTAAATGGAGAAAGAACAGTCTTTTTAACAAATAGTGCTGGCAAAACTGGATGTCCATCTGTAAAAAAATGAAACAGGACGCATACCTCCCACCATACACAAAAACTAACTCAAAATGGATCAAAGACCTAAATATAAAACCAAAAATTATAAAGATCTTAGAAGAAAAATTAGGGTCAACACTAGCAGCCCTAATACATAGCATAAATAGGATACAAACCATAACTAACAAATACACAAACACCAGAAGGTAAGCTAGATAACTGGGATCTTCTAAAAATTAAACACTTATTTATGCTCATCAAAAGACTTCACTAAAAAAGAGAAGTAAAAAAGAGAACCTGCAGACTGGGAAGAAAATTTTTGGTTATGCCAAATCCGACAAAGGTCTAATCTCTAAAATCTATTGGAAAATCCAACACCTCTACAAGGGTCAAGGAAGAAGAGGAAGACCCTCAATGAGATGGACTGACACAGTGGCTGCAACAATGGGCTCAAGCTTAACAATGATTGTGAGGATCGCGCAGGACCGGGCAGTGTTTCGTTCTGTTGTACGTAGGGTCGCTATGAGTCGGAACTGACTCGACACTGCTTGACAACAACAACAACAACAAAAAGACAAATAATCCAATTAAAATGAGCAAAATATATGAATAAACACTTCACCAAAGAAGACATTCAGGTGGTTAACGGACACATGAGGAAACACTTGTGGTTGCTAGCCATTAAAGAAATACAAATTAAAAGTACAATGAGTTACCATCTTACTCTGACATTACTAGCACGAATCAAAAAAACAGAAAATAACAAATGTTGGAGAGGCTGTGGGGAGATTGGAACTTTTATGCACTGCTGGTGGGAATGCAAAATGCGACAACCACTTTGGAAAATGATATTGCTCTTCTTTAAAAAGCTAAAAATAGAAATACCATACTATCCAGCTGTCCCACTCCTAGGAATATATCCTAGAGGAATAAGAACCGTCACTTGGATAGACATATGCACACGCAAGTTCATTGCAGCATTATTCACAATAGCAAAAAGATGCAAACAACCTAAGTGTCCGTCAACAGATGAATGAATAAATAAACTATGGTACATATACACAATGGAATACTACCCAACTGTAAAGAACAATGATGAATCTGCAAAACATCTCACAACATGGATGAATCTGGAAGACCTTACGCGGAGTGAAATAAGTCAATCATGAAAGGACAAACACCGTATGAGACTACTAGTATAACAACTCATGAAAAGGCTTACACACAGCAAGAAACAAGCTTTGATGGATACGAGGTAGGGGAGGGGTGGGGATGGAAAAATACTAAATAGACAATAGATAAGTGATAAGTTTGATGAAGGATAAGACAGTTTACAGTACTGGGGAAGTCAGCACAGTATGACCAAGGCAAGGTCATGGAAGCTTCATAGACACATTCAAACTCCCTGAGGGACCGAATTATTGGGCTGAAGGCTGGGGACCATGGTCTTGGGGGGCATCTAGCTCAAACGGCATAACATAGTTTATAAAGAAAACGTTCTGCATCCTACTTTGGTGAGCAGAGTCTGGGGTCTTAAATGCATGTGAGCAGCCATCTAAGATACTCCACTGGTCCCACTCCCTATGGAGCAAGGGAGAATGAAGAAAACCAAAGACACAAGGGAAAGATTAGTCCAATGGACTAATGAGCCACAACTAGCATGGCCTCCACCAGACTGAGTCCAGCACAACTAGGTGGTGCCCAACTACCACCACTGACTGCTCTGACAGAGATCACAATAGAGGGTCCTGGGTAGAGCTGGACAAAAATGTAGAACTAAATTCTAACTCACAAAAAAAGACCAAACTTATTAGTCTGACAGAGACTGGAGAAACCCGTTGGTGGTCCCTGGACACCATTTTAACTCCTTACTGAAGTCACTCCTGAGGTTCGCTCTTTAGCCAAAGGTTACACAGGCCCATAAAACAAAACGAGACTAAATGTGTACACCAGCCCAGGGGCAAGGATGAGAAAGCAGGAGGGAACAGGAAAGCTGGTAATGGGGAACCCAAGGTCGAGAAGGGGAGAGTGTTGACATATCGTAGGATTGGTAACCAATGTCCACAAAACAATATATGCGTTAATTATTTAATGAGAAACCAATTTGCTCTGTAAACTTTCATCCAAAGCACAATAAAAAAACTGTATCAGAGATTATTAAAAAAATGGAAAATGTAATTTGATTTACAAAATATCAATTTATGATATTTATATAAATTTATATATGTCTGTATTCTAAGAGAAAAGTTCCATCTGTAATCTCACACATTTTGTATAAGTTTTGTCAAAGTGTCAGTTATTGTGTAGTGCAAAAGATATCATTTAAAAGATGTTTATGTAGAGAGAGCGAGAAAGAAGAAAAAACAAAAAGAAAACAGTCATAGGACATTCAAGCAGTAAATGAAGACTGGCTTAGAGTCTACAAATAGTTTATATTACACAACTTTGGAGGCACTTAGTATAACTGAGGAGTCTCTGGGTGGTGCAGATGGTTAATGCTCAGCTGGTAACTGAAAAGTTGGAGGTTCAAGTCCACCAGAGGCACCTTGAAGACGGGCCTGACAATCTAGTCCTGAAACATCAGCCATTGTGGAGCACAGTTCTACTCTTGCACACATGGGGTTGGATGAGTCAGAATAGACTTGATCGCAATTTTTTTTTTTTTGTATGAAAACTGAAACATTGTCTCCAGTGACTGTGCCTTACCAGCCCACTTAGTCAACTCACTGTAAGTACCTGTTGACCCTTCATTTCCGCCATATAACCATACAGGACTAAACACTGGAGTTCAGGTGTTGTGTGTTTGTTTAATGACTGATATTTTCTTTCTCACTGTTGGCCAATAACTCAAAAAGCTGCCATATTCCAAAATATGCCACACACTAGACTACCTCTAGATTGGTAAATAAATTGGGTCAAAAACTAACGTATTTTTCATCAAAGACCATTATGTGCTTTTTATTGCTCTCATTAATTATGTATATAATTTGCTCAAGCATATATTTCATTTCCCAGGTGAGGACTTGCTCTGAAATCAGGGTGTTAGAGGTCTGGGTAGTTGATTCCCTTGCTGATGTTATTAGTGAAGACTTGCCAGCCATGCATGAAGGGCATTTTGAATGAGATGTAGAAAAGTCTCCCCCAGTTTGTGGATGAAAGAAATATTGAAGAAGAACAAGTTGATGAGAGATTTCAAAATAAGACCACCTGACCCACGTGGCTTTTTAAATTTTCTTCCTAAAGAAAATTTGATGCTTTCCTTCTTAACACACTACAACAGGATTTTGCAAACAAAGAATGGTTTTAAATCATATCTGTGAAGAACAATTTGGCAATACTTAGTAGCATTAAAGATGAGCAGGCCCTACGATCTCATAAGTTCCCTTCTCGGTTTTTATTCTAGAAAAATTTTTATACCGGTACATATGTACTAGGATGTCTTTGTTACAGCGCTGTTTTAATAGGAAAAATGTGAAAACACTGGAAAAAACTTGACTTTACAATAAGATATATTCCAATTAGGTATAGTCAATCAGCTAAATATTATGCTGAAATTAAAGTGATTTTAATTAGATATACATATCTGTATATATCAATACAGATAAAATGCAAAAAAAATAATTCTGAGTCAAAAAAGTTTCAAAACAAGATATACCCTTTATGTGAAATTTTTAAAACCCACAAATACACTGTTTCAGGATACCTACGTATTTAGCAGAATTAAAAAAAAAACATGAATGGGAATTATATACTTTATTTTCAGGATAGTGGTCCCCTGTGAGAAGAAAAGAAAGGTAAGTGATCTGCGAGTGGGTTTAGCTGTATCTATACATGTTTATTCCTGTAAAAGAGGAGAAATAATCTGAAACAAATATAGCAAACTATATTTTAAATATGGGTAGTACGTACAATGATTTTTGTTATGCAAATTGTTATTTGTTGAAATATTCTACACTTTAAAATGAAAAATAAATAAATAACCTATACCTCATATCAATTTGTTTGCATGTCTAATTGCAAGTTACCAGATATCTTAATATTCCAGATATTCTGAGTACAAAACACTCAGGGATCTAATGATCTATTTTAGTGATACAGTATATATGATGGTACTGGTCATTGTGTGATCAGTTTCATCCTATTAATGGCAAACTTGAGTTTGGAGGAAGTTAAATAATTTGTTTTGGGGATTATGCAGCACTGCAAAATCAGGAAAACAAGCACATGGACCAAAAAGCTTTTACTGTTAAACATATTAATAAATGTGAACACATGCAAACCAATGTTATTTCTAAATGTTGTAACTCCGCTTTTCATCCAGAAAGCTATTTAGAGCCATAATTGCTAACTTGGGATAAGGCTCAGATATAAAGGTGGGAGGGGGAGGGTGGTTTGAGACATAAAATCTACCCTGAGATTCTAACACAACTCCTTTCCCATCTCCCAGATTTTACAACACAGAAAGCAACACTAAACATTCGGGTAAAAAGATGCCAGTTCTAAATGCTCTTTCTAGAGCTGCATTTTTTATTTTGGTTACACTTGGTTTCTGTATTAAAATAGACCTTTCGTGTCTTAACTTCTGTATATAAAGCTCCCTTGCTTAGTGTGTGCATAGCATATAGTAATAATAATTTTGATAATTATCTTTAAAAATTTAATAAATTGCTTTAATTTTATCTAAAATATATAACAAGTATTTTTCTTTTTTAGAGATCAGTAAATTATTTTAAAATAAATAATTTTAAATAAAAAGAAAATCACCTCACTATAAAGCTCATATTTTCAATATTTTCTTTACAATTTGTCACAATTTGCCAGGCTCCAATTTCGGTTGAGAAATAGAAAATAATAATGATTATATTGAATATAAGTGTGTGTGCATTATGAATATAATACCATACCATACAATATAAATGTGTATTATATATAATCATGTATATTATATATAATATAATATAATAAAAATCATCAATATTCTGAAGTTTAGCCATCTTCCCATGATTCCTGACAACCCAGCAATTTCTCTGTAGGATCCTGAAACAGGAAGTGCAGAATTTCTGGTGTCGGGGTCAAAATTAGGATTCAAATCCAAGAGCAGCCCACACGAGAGACCACACCAGGACACGCACCGGAGAGACAGAATACAGGAGTGATTATCCCACCTTAATTGCTCTCAGGGGACGAAAGGCAACAACAGAACAACCCAACTGCTTGTAATACAGAGATGGGAGGGGGAGCCTGAAAAGAAATCTCCAGTGTACTTCTGGAAGGCCCCAGCTAGCTCTGACTCAGACTAAAGTACTATTCATTCTATCAGGGATTCTGAAAATGTGATTCATGAGTTACTTCATTCCAAATCAAATTGTGGATCCTGGGACTCCATTCCACTAAATCTCCTGAATCAGAAACTCTGATGTTGAGTTTCAAGAATTTGCATTTCTAACCAGATAGCCAGTGGATTATTTTTGAATAGTATTTATAGTCTTATATGGCATAACCAAAACCAAACCAAACACATTGCTGACGAATCGATTCCGATGCTTAGCGACCCTATAGGAAAGAGTAGAGCTGCCCCATAGGGTTTCCAAGGCGGTAATCTTTACAGAAGCAGACTGCCACAGCTTTCTCCTGTGGAGCAGATGGGAGGTTTCTAAACCTCCGGCTTTATGGTTAGCAGCCGAGTGCTCAACCACTGTGCCACCAGGGCTCCTTAATGCACCAGGGCATAATGCACAAATATGATGCATACAGCTATAAGAATTTTTATATATCTATACTCCCATGTGATGGCCACGCAGGTCAAGATATAGAATATTTTAATCTCTCAGAAAGACTCTATTGCCCCTTTCCAGTCAGTTCTCCTTTGTTCCCCACAGCAGCGGTTCAGTGGTAGAAGTCTCACCTTCCATGAGGGAGACCTGGATTAGATGCCTGGCCAATGCACCTTGTGCAGTCACCATTCATCTGTCAGTGGAGTCTTGGGTATTGTTATGATGCCGAACAGGTTTCAGCAGAGCTTTCAGACTAACTAGTAAGAAAGGCCTGGTGATCTACTTCCAAAAATTGGTCAGTGAGAACTTTGTGGATCACTACAGTCTAATCCACAACTCTTCATGGGGATGGTGCAGGACTCAGCAACATTTCATTCAGTTGTGCTTGGAGTTGTGATGACTCTGGGCTTACCTGAAGGCAGCTAGCAAAAACCATCCCAATAGTGCTAACCACACTTCTGACTTTTATCGACATATATTGGTTATAGCTATTCTTGAACCTCATGAAAATGGAGCAATACAGTAGGTGATCTTTGTTTCTGGTTTCCTTCCATTATCATACTATTTTTGAAGTTGGGTAATTTTCAGGCAAGACCTCTTTAAAGTGTTAAAAAGTAAAGATGTCACCTTGAGAATTAAGGTGTGCCTGACCCAACTCATGGTATTTTTAATCACCTTATATGCATGTGAAAACTGGACAATGAATAAGGAAGACCGAAGAAGAATTGATGCCTTGAATTATGGTGTTGCCATAGAATATTGAATATACCATGGGCTGCCAGAAGAATGAGTAAATGTGTCTTGGAAGAAGTACAGTCAGAATGCTCCTTAGAAGCGAGGATGGTGAGGCCTTGTCTCACATACTTTGGACATGTTATCAGGAGGGACCAGTCCCTGGAGAAGAACATCATGCCTGGTGAAGTAGAGGGTCAGCAAAAAAGGGGAAGACCCTCAATGAGATGGATTGACACAGTGGCTGCAACAATGGGCTCAGACATAGCAACGACGTGAGGATCGCGCAGTGTTTCATTCTGTTGTAATAGGGTCACTATGAGTTGGAATCAACTTGATGGCACCTACCAACAACAGGAACAATTTTTAGGCAAAACTTTGTAAAGCAGAGTTTGTCATAAGGAAGCCTGAACCTGGGACTCCTGTGAGGTGAGAGAGGCATTTCAAACTACCCCATCTGAAGGCGTCCTGCATCTGAGGCAGCCCATTATGTGTTTGCCAAAAGTGCTGGTAAGTTGAGCTCTCCTGCATTAGTGATGGAGGTCAAACCAGCTTAAGGAATCAACCACTCTGTTTTCATCATCATACTTTTCCCATTTCTAAAGTTATGCCTGGCTTCATTTTGAATTTCTTTGAGGAGAATTTTAATAACACTACAGTGACAGTAAAAATTTCAGTAATACCTGGCTTTAAATGAAATAATCACAAGTGGCTGAATAACTGAACACTCCCCATTTTCTCCCAGAGCCCTTTCAGCTTGGTTTCCACGGGCTTTCCATCAAGAATTTTTAGTAGTTTCTCAGAATGGGGAGAATAACACAGCAAGAAAGCAGAGTTATAATTACCAGAGAAGCATGAAAAATAAAATGGAAACCACCTATCAGACCACACAGGCCTCAGCCCTGCCAGGGAGATGTTGTCCACTCTGGTGGGTTGGTGAGTGTTTTCTTGAGTTCCATGCTTCATTCCAACATTTTGGCTTCTGCTACTCTTTTGGTTGAATCTTCTTCAAATACTTTTTACAGGACCTCAGTTTTGCTGGAGATGCAACTTGTCTTTCTTTTCCTTAAGTTTCCCTCTACAGAATCTTGCAGTATCGGCCAGCTTTTCATTAAATAGTGCGCCCCTGGCTTTTGATGTCAGAAGAACTGATGATAAAAGATAGAGGTGAGCTATCTCACTCCCGCACTGCCATTATATCAAAAAGGCCCTTGGGGGATAGGGAGAGGGGGAGTATGCAGATTAAATGAGAATAGGAATAATCTAGAAAATCTTGGACACCTGCTTGACTGATGGGCAGTATAAGGACACTTGGCACAGAAAATAGTGAGAGAGGGCTGCTGAACACAATTTTAGCTAAAGTTAACCCCAATAAAGGTAATATTTGGAAACTTGAATATCTTTTTTTCACTTGCATTTTAAGAGATGAGACTTCGGCTATTTTTTTTATAAGCTTCCATCAATATAAGTTTTATCTGTTTGGTTTAATTTTTTTTTAAATTAACTGCCAGCACTCAGGACCAAGTGTAAACTATATTTCAATTCTTGGGTTTGTAAATTGTTTTTTCCTGAAGCAAGTATTTACCCATGTTGGATATTTAACTTTATCATGTAGAAAACATATTAAATTTTCACCAAGATGTGAATCAATTTATAACTGACTTTTTAAATGGTCACTAAAAGGCTCACAGATTGTAATCACAGTTCTAGGGGGGCTACAGTTCTATTCTCATTTATCACAGATTTAAAGGTACGAAAACTGCCGTGACTCTGGGTCATTCACATAGCTGAGCAGCCCTGTTACCTTCTGCCTCAAAGAAAAATACCTCATTGAAAATGTTACTAATTCTGAGCTGAGGTCTTTTCCATCTTTTTGACCTTTGATGCTTCCCCATTGATTCAGCATGAATTCTATTTCACAGAGATGGAGATAAAATGCACATTCCCACCCTATGTTCCATTCTGTACACTTCTAGTGGAGAAATGGAAATTTTACAACTTTGTAGTTTTGTGCTGAAAGATTAGGTACAAAAAAAAAACGCAAGATTTGATTCCCAGGTGTCTTATAATGGGTAGACTCTACAAAGTAATCTAAAAAAAAGAGCATTTGCATTGAGAACCAAAGAGATGGGTCAGAATCCTGGCTCTGCATTTCACATAATCTGAACCCCATTTTCTTCATCTGGGAGCTGGGATAATAGTACTGTCTTCCCGGAGAAAATTTCTTTCTTTCTTTCTTTTTTTTTCCTAGTGAAGTTCAAATGAGTAATCTATGTGCATGCACTTTGCATACTAAAAAGTATTATGGAAATGTTGAAACTGTTTTGTTACTGTTTGTGGTAGAGCTGATGGTGACACAAGCATTATGGAACCCTGGAAGTCAGACAGACTAGAGTTCTAGCCCAAGCTCTCCACTTAATGTGTGCCATTGGGTTTGTTTTTAAACATTTTTATATCATAGTTTCCTCACCTGTAAAATGGCTATAGAATGTTACTGTTTATAACAAATTCACAGAAACATTATTAATTAAATAATATCTAAACTATGTAGTTATTAGTAAATCCCAATCACGTAATAGATGATCAATCAATGTTATTTTCCCTTCTAACTCCTCTCCACCCCTCAATACACACACATACACACACAGTCCGAAATATAAATCTGAGGCTAGAGCAGAGGTTGGTGACTTACAGCCCTCCATCTGCTTTTAAAAATATTTGGACATAGAAATGCTCATTCATTTACATATTTTTATAGCCACTTTCACACTAAAACAGCAGAGTTGAGTGGTCTCCACAAAGATAATATGGGCCACAAAGCAGAAAATATTTATTATCTGGCCCTTTACAGAAAGAAGTTTGCTGATACCTGTTCTAGAGAAAGGATCTAGGATTTAAAAAATAAGAAATGAATATTCTTCTCACTTAGTGTTTACTTACTTGAACCACAGACACTTAACCCTGGCACCCTAAGTTAGTTCTCAAACTTTTTAGTGTCAGAACCTGTTTAAAATTAAAAAAAAAAAGATTGTTTAGGTTGCTTCCATGACCTTGCCTTGTACAAGTTGTGCTGGCTTCTTCAGTGTTGTGTACTGTCCTACCCTTCACCAAAGTTACCACTTATCTGTAGTCTATTTAGTATTTCACCCCACCCGACCCCTCCCTTGTAACCATCAAAGATTATTTTTGTGTATAAACATTTTCATGAGTTTTTACAGTAGTGGTCTTATAAAATATTTGTCCTTTTGTGACTGACTTATTTCAGTCAGCATAATGCCCTCCACATTCATCCACTTTATGGGATACTTCAGAAACTCATTATTGTTCTTTATCGTTGCGTAATACTTGATTGGGTGTGTGTACCATAGATAGTTTATCCATTCGTCTGTTGATGGGCATCTAGGCTGTTTCCATCTTTTTGCTATTGTGAACAATGCTGCAGTGAACATGGGTGTGCATACGTCTATTCGTGTGACGGCTCTTATTTCTCTAGGATATATTCCTAGGAGTGGGATTGCTAGATCATACGGTATTCCTATTTCTAGCTTTCTAAGCAAGTGCCATATCGTTTTCCAAAATGGTTGTATCATTTTGCATTCCCACCAGTAGTGCATAAGAGTTCTGATCTCCCCACAGCCTCTCGAACATTTGTTATTTCCAGTTTTTTTTGATTCATGGAAGTAATGCCAGGGTGAGATGGTATCTCATTGTGGTTTTGATTTGCATTTCTCTAATGGCTAGTGATCACGAACATTTCCTCATGTGTCTGTTGCCCACTTGAATGTCTTCTTCGATGAAGTTTCTGTTCATTTCCTTTGCCCATTTTTTAATTGTATTATTTGTCGTTTTGTTGTAGAGGTGTTGGTTTTTCTTGCAGATTTTAGAGATTAGACATTTGTCTGACTTGTAATGATCAAAAATGTTTTCCTACTCTGTAGTTTCTCTTTTTATTTTTTGGTGAAGTCTTTTGATGAGCATAAGTGTTTAATTTTTAGAAGATCCCAGTTATCTAGCTTATCTTCTGGAGTTTTTGTGTTGTTGGTTACGGTTTGTATCCTGTTAATGCCGTATATTAGGGCCTCTAGCATTGATCCTATTTTTTCTTCTGTGAACTTTATAGTTTTTGGCTTTATATTTAGGTCTCCATTTTGAATTAGTTTTCGTACATGGTGTGAAGGACGGGTCCTATTTCATGTTTTTGTAGATGGGCGTCCAGTTTTGCCAGCATCATTTGTTCAAAAAACTGTCTTTTCCCCATTTGATGGACTTTGGGCCCTTGTCGAAGATCAGGTGATTGTAGGTGGATGGATTTACATCTGGGTTCTCAATTCTGTTCCATTGGTCAATGTCTGTCATTGTACCAGTACCAGGCTGTTTTGACTACTGTAGCTGTATAGTAGGTTCTGAGGTCAGGTAGTGTGAGTCCTTGTAC
>NW_004444097.1:1736205-1779481 GCF_000243295.1 Trichechus manatus latirostris | reverse complement strand
AATCCTCCTACTTTATTCTTCTTCTTCAATAGTGCTTTATTTACTCAGGGCTTCTTCCCTTTCCATATAAATTTAATGAGTAGTTTTTCCATCTCTTTGAAGAATGTTGTTGGTATTTGGATCAGGATTGCATTGTATTTGTAAATTGCTTTGGGTAGAATTGTCATTTTCACAATGTTGAGTCTACCTATCCATGAGTATGGTGTTTTTCCATTTATATGGATCTCTTTGGGTTTTTTGCAGTAGTGTTTTGTAGTTTTCTTTGTGTAAGTCTTCTACATCCCTGCTTAGATTTATTCCTATGTATTTTTTTTTTTAGGGGCTATTATAAAAGGTATTGTTTCCCTGACTCCCTTTTCATTGTTTTCTTTATTGGTGTATAGGAATCCAACTGATTTTTGTATGTTTATCTTGTATCCTGTTACTCTGCTCAATCTTTCTATTAGTTCCAGTAGTTTTCTCATGGAGTCTTTTGGGTTTTCTATGTGTAGTATCATATCATCCACAAACAGAGACAGTTTAACTTCTTATTACCAATTTGGATGCCCTTTATTTCTTTTTCTTGCCTTATTTCTCTAGCTAGGACTTCCAGCACAATGTTAAATAGGAGTGGTGATAAAGGGCATCCTTGTCTTGTTCCTATTCTCAGGGGGAATGTTTTCAGCCTCTCTTCATTAAGAATGATGTTGCCTGTTGGTTTTGCATAGATGTCCTTTCTTATGTTGAGAAATTTCCCTTCTATACCTATTTTATTGAGAGTTTTTATCATGAGTGTTGGACTTTGTCGAATGCCTTTTCTGCATCAGTTGAGATGATTATGTAATTTTTTCTTTTATTTATGTGGTAGATTATGTTGATTGATTTTCTAATGTTGTACCATCCTTGCATACCTGGTATGAATACTATTTGGTTGTAGTGTATTATTTTTTTGATATGATGCTAAATTTTTTTGGCTAGAATTTTGTTGAGAATTTTTGAATCTACATTCATGAGAGATATTGGTCTGTAATTTTCTTTTTTGGTGGTGTCTTTGCCTGGTTTTGGTTTCAGGGTTATGCTGGCTTCATAGAATGAATTTGGAAGTGTTGCCTCCTTTTCTATGTTCTGAAATAGTTCTGACTAGTAGTGGTATAAACTCTTCTCTGAATGTTTGGTAGAATTCTCCAGTGAAGCCATCTGAGCCAGGGCCTTTTTTATGTTGCGAGTTTATTACCTTTTCAGTCTCTTCTCTTGTTATGGGTCTGTTTAGATTTTCAACATCTCTTTGTGTTAGTTTGGGTAACTAGCATGTTTCAAGAAATTTATCCATTTTCTCTAGGTTTTCAAATGTGTTGAGCATAGTTTTTCATAATACTCTGTTATGATCCTTTTTCTTTCAGTTGGGTCTGTTGTAATGTCCTTCATTTCATTTCTTATTTGGGTTATTTGCATCCTCTCCTGTTTTTCTTTGTCAGTTTGACCATTGGTTTGTTGATTTTGTCAATCCTTTCAAAGAACCAACTTTTGGTTTTGTTGATTCTAGAATAGTAATTGTTTTTCTAGTCTCTATTTTATTTATATCTGCTCTGATCTTTATTATTTCCTTTCTTCTGGTGGCTGTGGGCTTTTTTTGCTGTTCTCTATCTGATTTAACTGTGTAGGTAATGTTTTGATTTCGTCCCTTTCTTCTTTTTTGATATCTGCATCTATTGCTATAAATTGTCCTCTGAAGACTGCCTTTGCTGGGTCCCAAAGGATTTGGTATGATGTGTTGTCATTCTGTTTGATTCTAGGAATTTTTTGATTCCACCTCTGATTTCTTCTATTACCCAGTGGTTTGTAAGCAAGGTGTTCTTCAGTTTCCATGTGATTGATTTTTTTTCCTTGCTTTTCCTGTTGTTAATTTTTACCTTAATGGCATTGGAGTCAGAGATGATACTTTGTATTATCTCAGTGTTTTGAATTTTGTTGAGGGTTGCTCCATGGCTTTAGATGTGGTATATTCTGGAGAACATTCCATGTGCACTGGAAATGAATGTGAACTTTGCAGCTGTTGGGTAGAGTGTTCTATATATGCCTATGAGGTCAAGTTGGCTGATTGTGCCCTCTACGTCTTCCATATCTTTGTTGAGTTTCTTTCTAGATGTTCTGTCCTTTACCGAGAGTGGTGTGTTGAAGTCTCCTACTATTATTGTGGAACTGTCAATTTCTCTTTTCAGTGCCATTAGAGTTTGTTTTATGTATTTTGGAGCCCTGTCATTGGGTGCATAGATGTTTATCATGGTTATGCCTTCATGATGGATCATCCCCTTAATCATTATATGGTGTCCTTCTTTGTCTTTTACGGTGGATTTTGTTTTACAGTCTATTTTATCTGAGATTAGTATTGCCACGCCTCTTCTTTTTTGGTAGCTGTTTGCTTGATATATTTCTTTCCATTATTTGATTTTTAATAAATTTCCTTCTTTGTTTCTAAGCTGTGTCTCTTGTAGAAAGCTTGATGGATCCTGTTTTTTTATCCGTTCTGTCACTCTGTCTCTTTATGGGTGCATTTAGGCCATTTACATTCAGTGCAATTATTGATAGGTGTGAGTTTATTGCTGTCATTTTGTAGTGCTTTTTTTGTGGTGCTGACATTTTCTTTCTTCCTGTGCTGAATTCCTTTTGTTTGTGGATTTTTTTTTTTAATTTCTTTTGTTTTTGTAGATTTTGTTTTTACTGAGACTTTATGTTTTTCTTCTTTATTTTGATGACTAGGTTTGTTAACTTTCTTTGTGGTTGCCTTGAAATTTACCCTTATCTTCCTAGGTTTGAACCAGTCTATTATTACTTGATATCACCTTAACTTCCCCTCCATTAGAAGGTTCTATACCTGCACAGTTTATTCCCTCTTTTATTGTCTGATGTTGTTGTCATTTACAGATTAACCTCTCTGGTTCCCTGTTGTAATTCTTTTGGTTTTGGATAGTCCTTGGGAGTTCATTTCCTAGGTTGGTATCTGGCTGGTACATTCCTGCATCCTAGATTCAGCTTGTGGTCAGATGTTGTTTGTTCTCAAACCGAAGGATTCCGTTTAATAATTCTTGTCAGTTTGGTTTGGTTTTTACATAGTCCCTTAATTTCTGCTTTTTGGAAATTTCCTAATTTCAACATCATATTTGAATGAGAATTTTTCAGTATATATTATTCTTAGCTGGCCATTTTTTTCTTTCAAGGTTTTACATATGTCATCCCATTGCCTTCTTGCCTGCATGGTTTCTCCTCTGTATGTGGGTTTTTGTTTTTCTTGAGCTGCTCTCAGGATTCTGTTTGTCTTTGGCTTTAGCGAGTGTGATTATGATATACCTTGGTGATTTTCTTTTGGGGGTCTATCCTATATGGGGTTCATTGAGCTTCTTGAATGGTCAGCTTTTTATCTTTTATGATATTAGGGAAGTTTTATGTCAGCAGTTCTTCAATGATCCTCTCTGTGTTTTCTGTTTTCTCCCCCTGTTCTGGAACTCAGATCACTTGCAAATTTTTGCTTTTGATTGTATCCCACATTATTCTCAGGGTCTCTTCATTTTTCTTCATTCTTTTTTCTGATTTTTTCAATGACACGGTCCATGTCTGAAATCTTGCTGTTTATCCTTTGGATTTCTAATTGTTGTTTTTGTATAATTTCTAGTTGTGAATTTATTTTGGAATTTCGTTCCTGTATTATTTTCCTGAATCTTTAATTTTTTCATCTGTATTTTCCATGTATTTGTCTGCATTTTCCATGAATTTGTCTATTTTTGCCTCATTTTGTCTGCTTTTTGCTTCAACTCTTGGATAGCTCTGAGTATTAGAGATTTGAATTCCCTATCAGGTAGTTCCAGTGCCTTTTCTTCTATTGGAAAGTCATCCGGTGTTTTATTTTGGACACTTACTGGAACCATCCTGTCCTGTTTTTTTAATATATTTTGATATTGTCTGCTGTCTTCTGGGAATTCAGTAGTTATTTTCCTTGTTTATTGATTGTGGATTTGTTTGTTTTGTCTGCTTTTTTGTTTCATTTGGTTAGGTCTAAGCAGGTGTGCTGTGTGTTCTTTGTTGTTTGGTCTTCTGTGGGCATGATATTTTCACTACCTTGTCCAATGGGCAAGGTCAGTCTCTCACCTATGGTGCAGCTTGGCAGGCCCATCTGAATGGGAGGTGCTGGGATGGGGTGTTTTTGGCACGTAGTAAGGCTGACAGGGCTCGCTTGGCATAAGTGTAGTATAGGTTCCAGTAGGCCGTGCCTGTGCTGCTCGGGGTGTGATGTTCAGCAAGCAGTTCAGGTAGGCAGAAAGGAGGGAGAAGATTGTGATGTGTGGAGCTAAGATCGGTATGGGAAAGAAGAGAGAGGGGAGAGAAAAACAGAGGCCAAAAACAAACAAACAAACAAAATAAGAGTGCTAAGTGAGCTTGCTGTTGGAGTAGAGAGATGAGAGACTGAGAAACGGAAAAAAATAAAAAGAAAAAGGGTAATAGAAAAAGTAAATGAATAAATTAGAAAATAAAGAAGAAAAGGAAAGCCCCAGGGATCCCACCAGTGTGGCTATGAAGAGTGGGGAAGTGGCTCCCAGTCCTTGAAGTACAGTCTGGCTAGAAGGAGTAGAGGTGTCACACAGCAGCAGGTATTCAGGAGACAGGAAGAGAAGGTGAGTATAGAGAGACAAGAAACTGAGAAATGAAGACACAAAAAGGGAAAAAGAGAGAAAAGAAAAGAAAACAAAACAAAGCAAAAAAAAAAACAGAAAAAGAAAAAAGAAATGCCCAAGGGATCCCACCATTCAGCTGCACAATCTGAGTAAGTAGCTCCCAAGCCGTGCATTACAGCCTGGCTAGAAGGGGCTCCCAAACCAAGAAAAGAAAAAGAAAACAAACAAAGAAATCAAAACAGAGTAAATCAAAACAAACAAACAAGAAGCCCCGGGGATCCCACCTGTGTGGTGGCTTGGGCTGGGAAGCAGTACCACAGTCGAGTGGGGCATTTCACAGCCTTTCAAGAAGAAGCAAAGATGGCACATGGAGCCAGGTATTTGAGAGACAGGAAAAGAAGGTGGTGAGAGGTATGGAAGAAACCCAAAGAAGTGGGAAAAAGCAACCCTAGCAACCAACAAATGGCACTCATGGAGCCTGCCAGTGTGGGTGGGTGGAATCCAAGCAGCACAGGGGTGAAGCCAGAGCTTCCCGGCCAAAAGACTGTGACCACAGGAAGCAGGGGAGGCCGAGTGGGGGTGAAGGAGGGTGGAGGGTGGGAAAGCATATATCGCTGATTACTGGTTGTTCTGTCTCCTGCTGGGAGCTCTGTGAAGCTGCTTTGCTGTACTGCCTGTTCACTGGTATCTGACAGGAGTTCAAGATGGTGAATCTGTGCTGTGTTAGCTGATTGGGGACCTCTGCACAATATTTCCTCGCTCTCTGTTCTCTGTCAGTTTCTTATTTCATTTGGTGCTTGGCTGAGTTCTTTATCTCTTCATTTGATACTTAGGGTTTCAGGTTTGATGTTTGTCTCTGACTTAGTTTTTTGGATCTTTGCTGTGGAGGGATGGCATAGTGCTTCTGTCTATAGCACCATGTAGCCCAGAAGTAGCTAAAAACTTACATTTGACTCTTCAAAAAATAAAGTTCACCATACAATTTTGAGATCCTGAATAATTTTAATCTCTTCTGAATAATTTCTTTTGAGTACTGATACATTTTGTTAAGCAGAAGACTGTGATCTTAAAATGTAGTCCTTAAGCTGAAATTTATACATAAATCCATGTATTTTCTATTGATTTACATTTTAATAAGTAAAGATGGATTCACATGCGTCAGGCTCAAAATATTGTTATGATCATGGTATCGTCCTTAACTGAGGAGCACCATAGCCGCAGAGAATCAGGGTTTTGTGAGGATTTATTTTAAATATAGTTGCCTCTACTATTTCCAAGTCCCAGAAATCACTGTGATGAACTGAGTGTACAGTATTATCATCCTGGGATATGCTAGTTTGTAAGAAAACCATCTGTGAAATTTCATTAAGAGAAAGGGGTCTGAAAAGTTGTAACTTCTTCCCACCCACTCTGTGAGTTCTCGGCCAGTGCTTCCCCTGGAACAGATGTCCTAGCTGTCTGCCACTTGCTCCTCAGGTACTCTCTGTACCTCCCTTCTTCTAGCCATGGCTGGGGGTGCCCTTGGTCAAGGGTCTGTATCTACCTGATGTCTCCTCATTCTTTAAAGTGCTGTCTGATGTGAAATTAGGTCAGGCTCAAGTTGTAAATTAACAAAAAGAAAGAAATAGGCAATGTTTGATGTAAATAAAGTTGTCTTTAAAAAAAAAATCTCATAATAATTCACGTGCAGTGTAGATGGCTTAGAACTACACATGAGAAAAAAAGAAAACCCACAAAAACCCAAAAAAGCATCCTAAATGCCATCACTAGAGGCAACCACATCTACAGTATTTGTTTTTTTCTTCTTTTTTATCATTATTATTTTAAGTAGACATCTGTGATCTTATGAACCAAAAACATAAAAACTGTGGCACTAATTTACTTAATTCTTTTTTCCTAATATATGAACTTAATTGAAAACCTGCCCTACTATCTTCACAAAACCTCATCAAAATAAGTATCATTTGAAATATTAAGAATATATTACCTTTTAAAAATATTTTGCTTAAGACTTTTTGTTATGGTCTAAGGAAATTAGTTAGGAAAACATTCGATTATTATTTTTGCAGATCAGAACAAAGTGCACATTTCTTCTTATCAGAGCATAGAAAATTAAATAAAGTGCTCAATTTCGATTTAAATAAGGTCATAGAAACTGGTATAAATGTGCATAATTGCTATAAGTTGAATATGACATTGTTTCAGAAGAGAAAGACACTGAGTTATTAAATGAACGATGTTGGGATTCTGATCAGCTTAACAGTGACAATGTAATTCTTCATAAGTAAAGTGGCTAATACTAAAGAAAGAGAGAGATAGAAAAGAGGATTTTACTTATGGCTAATAAGATCCCTCAGCCATCGTATTTAGGATAATTAAGTTTAAAAATTAAGTTAAAATAGGAATTTTTACAAGTTGTTATGACTCATGATATGTTAGGCATCATTGTGCTTTATATGTACCATTTTAGTATTTGCAAGTCTCCTGTAGCCTCCTGAAATCTCTTTAACTTCATCAGTATAGTCAATACACAGAAGAGTAATTGAAATACTATCATGAGAAATAAAATTTTATGAAAGCATATGTTTACTGAAAGACTAGTTTCAGGAAAAAAATACTCTTGTTTCAAGAAAAAAAGAGTCTCTTATCAGTTTTGGCATAAAATATTTCCTTTTCTGCCAGCCGTATACATCTTTACAAAATACATATGGTAACATCATTAGTATCAATGAATATTCATTCTCAAAGGAATATAAATTAATATAAATGTCTCAGTGAAATCCAATGACTATCTTCGCAGGTCCCTGGGTATCACAAATAGCTTGTGCTCAATTACTAACCTAAAGGTTGGCAGTTCAAACTCACCTAGTGGCACCACAGAAGAAAGGCCTGGTGATCTGTTTCCATAAAGATTACAGCCAAGAAAACCCTATGGAGCAACTCTACTCTTTTACACATGGGATTGTCATGAGTTGGAACTGACTTAATATTTTGGCCTAAGAGTCCATCCATTCTGTAAATGGACCAGGTTTTGTATTTATACTGGGTATTTTGGATAAAAATTTGAAAAGGCAAGCATCTGTCTTCAGAAGCAAGAACTTAAAAGAGTCAAATGCAAAAGGACAGGAGTGCTAATTCACCATAGGTGGAATAAGATAGCATAAGTAACTGGTAGGGATGTGGAAGAGAATATTTCCCCTCAAGGATGTATGGTGCAAGCAAGCTTCCATCAAAACTACCTTTCTTCTAAATATTATATCTTATGTATAATATTATTTATAATATTATAATATACAATGGTATATATAAAATGCCATCTCTATTAAACCCATTTCCTTTGCTGCCCTACAGAGCAGCTTTTTCTCCAAAGTTTCTCCGTTCTGGAGAAGGAATGGCCAAGGGAAGAGAAGTTTAATTGCTACAATCAATAAAGTTATGCTCGTTCACTAAGGCTGCAGACTGGATGGGAGAGACAGAAGTCCCAACTGCAGCTGTACCTTCACCAACATTGATCCTTCTCTGAAGAACGCATATAGGAGTTAAAATGAGTGGTATTATACTACGAAAAACCTAAATCCTCTTTAATTTATGAGAAGAATAAATTATTCATAATTACGAGACTATTATCACTAATACATTACTTATGACACTTTTTATCAGTGTGTTTCAAGTCTGAAGGTTGAGACTTTCTGCTATAAATGATAGCATATTATTCCCATTCACCTAGAATCATAGCGTTCATAGTAATCTGTGACTACTCATTCTTTTATGACTTGCATAACTGATCATTTGTCACATCTTGCCAGTTCTTACTCCTCTCAAATGCTTGGTATTCATCCTTTTGTTACCATTTCCATTGCCACATTTAATTCAAGTTTTTGTTATCTGGAAAATCATAATTTTTCCAATCTACGACACAGTGGGAATTGAGAGTATATAAGTGAATATATATGTTCAATATCATTAGTCATTAGGGAAAAGTAAATTAAAATCACAAAGAAATAGCACTTCACACCTATCACTAGAATGTCTATCATCAAAAAGATCATAACAAATATCCACACAATGGAATACTACGCAAAGAACAACGATGAATCAGAGAAATATCTCATAACATGGATGAATCTGGAAGGCATTATGTTAAGTAAAATTGGTCAGTCACGAAATGACAAGTATTGTATGAGACTACTATTATAAGAACTCAAGAAAAGGTTTAAACACAGAAGAAAACATTCTTTGATGGTTATGAGGATGGGGAGGAAGGGAGAAGGGTATTCACTAACTAGATAGTAGACAAGAATTACCTTAGGTGAAGGGAAGGACAACACACATTACAGGGGAAGTCAGCACAACTGGACTAAATCAAAAGCTAAGAAGTTTTCTGAATATAACCAAACACTCTGGGGGACAGAGTAGCAGGGGTGGGGGTCTGGGGACCATGGTTTAGGGGGACATCTAAGTCAATTGGCATAACAAATTTTATTAAGAAAACGTTCTGCATCGCACTTTGGTGAGTGGTGTCTGGGATCTTAAAAGCTAGTGAGCAGCCATCTGAGATGCATCAATTGGTCCCAACCCACCTGGAACAAAGGAGAATGAAGAACACCAAAGACACAAGGAAAATATTTTCTCAAGAGATAGAAAGGGCTACATAAACCAGATACTCCATCAGCCTGAGACCAGAAGAACTAGATGGTGCCCGGCTACCACCAATGACTACCCTGACAGGGAACACAACAGACAGTCCCTGATGGAGCAGGAGAAAGGTAGGGTGCAGAACTCAAATTCTAGTGAAAAGACCAGACTGAATGCTCTGACTGAGGCTGTAGGGAACCTGGACAACATGGCCCCCAGACTCTCTGTTAGCCCAGAACTGAAACCATTCCTGAAGCCAACTCTTCAGACACAGATTAGACTGGACTATAAGACATAAAATGATACTCATGAAGAGAGTACTTCTTAGCTCAAGTAGACACATGAGACTAAATGGGCAGCTCCAGTCTGGAGGCGAGCTCAGAAGGCAGAGAGGGCCAGGAGCTGGTTGAATGGACACGGAAAATCCATGGTGGAAAGGAGGAGTGTACTGTCACATTATAGAGAGAGCAACTAGGGTCGCATAATGATATGTGCATACATTTTTATATGAGAAACTAACTTGAACTGTAAACTTTCACTTAAAGCACAATAAAAAAATTGCTAAAAAAATAAAGATCGTAACAAGCGTTGTGGATAGTGTGGAGCTGTTGGAACCTCATAAACTGCTGATGGGAATGTAAAATGGTGCAGCCACTGTGGAAAACAGCTTAGCAGTTCTTCAAAATATTAAACATAGTTACCATATTACTCAGCAATTCCATTCCTAGGTATATACTCAAGAGAAATGCAAACATAAATCTACATAAAAATTTGAACATGAAGTTTCATAACAGCATTATTCATAATAGCCAAAGAGTAGAAACAACTCAAATGCTCATCAGCTGATCAATGGATAAGTATAATGTGGTATATCTATACAATGGAATATTGAGCAATAAAAATGAATAAAGTAATGATACATGCTATAACATGAATTAATGTTGAAAACATAATGCTAAGTGAAAAAGTCCATCACAAAAGACCGTGTTCTATGTGATTCCATTTATCTGAAAAGTTCAAAATAGACAAATCTATAGAGACTGAAAATAAATTAATGGTTGCCTAGGGCTAGAATGGTTAAGGGAGATATAGGGGAGGGTTTGTTAACAGGCACAAGGTTTCTTTTGGAGTGATGAAGATATCCTAAACTGAGATCATGGTGATGCTTGTACAACTCTGTAAATATACTAAACAGTAACACTGAAGATTTATATATCCAACATCCTCCCACCCATCTGTCAATTTGTCATACTGTGATGGCTTATGTGTTGCTATGATGCTAGAAGCTATTGAAATCAATTATTTCAAATACTAGCAGGTTCACCCATAGTAGACAGGTTTGAGCAGAGCTTCCAGACTAAGATAGACTAGGAAGAAAGGCCTGGCAATCTACTTCTGAAAATTAGCCAGTGGAAACCTTATGAATCACAACAGAACACTGTCCCACTTGCTTGCTTTTGACATGTCATCAGAAGAGAACAATTGCTAGAGGAGGACATCATGTTTGGTGAAGTAGGGGGTCAATGAGGGCAAGGGAGACCCTTGGTGAGACAGAGTGACATGACAGCTGCAGTGATGGACTCAAACATACCTGCTTCATGAGGATGATACAGGACTGGGCAGTGTTTTGCTCTGTTGTACATAAGGCCGCCTTGAGTTGGATTGACTTGACGGCAGCTATCTACCTATATCCAGTTTCAAAAGTACCTCATCTTCCTCCCTGGCTCCCTGCATGTGCAGAATATCTGATAGATAAATAGATATTACAAATGAGAACTGCTTGAAGAATGTTAGAGAAACCAAGCTTAGGCATTGACACTTAAGAGTAGAAGCCTCCTCACTATGACATTTTGATGTCTTCCAATATAGCATTTGGCTTCCTGAAGACTCATTGGAAAGGGAACAAACAAAAACCCCCCAAAACACCCCACGTGGATATTTTGACTATTTAAATTTTATGAATATTATGAATATTCAACAATTTCAGATATTTGAAGAATACTGGTGACATGAAAGAGAAAGGCCAGAAAAAAGAAAATTCACATGAAACAGGGATTATTCAGACATCTTACAAAAAAATCTAATTAGTATCCTCAGAGATATTTGAGAAGGCACTATATTGGAAAATAAGAAACAAAACTTTTAAAAAGAAAAATTATTGCTTAAAAAAGCAATGGACGGCAAAGTTGAGAAAGTTTTCCTGTGTAGAATAACCATACATAAAAATAGAATACATGAAAGAAAAGGCAAGAGACATAAAAGTCCAACATAGAAAAGCCAATATCAGAATAAGACTTATTAGAGAAAGAAAGAACAGAGAAAATAGAAAGGACAGGAAAATTTCAAAGAACTATTAGCAAAAACTGTCCCAGAGTTGGAAGGATTTTGCACCGGAAGGGACCATGAATAACTGAACAAAATAATCAGCAACACTACTAAGCTGCTACAGCCACCTTCACCACTACTGCCATTGCTATATTTTTGTTGTTGTAGCTGCCGTCGAGTTGATTGTGACTCATGGTGACCCCACGTGAGAGTAGAACTGCCCACAGGGTTTCGTACGTTGTAATCTTTACGGGAGCAGATTGCCAGGTCTTTCTCCCACAGAGCTGCTGGGTGGAATCGTACTGCCAATCTTTCAGTTAGCAGCCGAGCGCTTAACCATTGTGCCCTAGGACTCCTTATTGCTATATTAACGGATGCCATTTCTTGAGTACCTACTCTGTGCCAAGCACTTTCGAAGTGTTACACATGCATCAATTTGTTTACTACTTACAATCTATGAGAGATAGACACTTAACACAACCACTTCATATGTAAGAAATCTAAGGGATAGAGAGATTAAATAACCTGTCCTTGTTCTCATAGAAAATATGTGCTTGAACCAGGAATATCTAGTCAGTCTAACTCCAAATCCTGTTCTCTTATTCAGTGTACATACTGATATTTATTTTGACACATCATTGTGAAATTTCAGAATAAGAAAATGATTCTAAAAATTTCCAAAGAGTTGGTGGGGGAATAAAAATCAGACTGTTATCAGACTTCTCATCAACACCAAAGGAAAGGTAGCAGTTTATGATACAGACTATTAATCACGTATGAGAGCAAAATAAATTCATTGTCAGCAATGCACAGACTCGGAAAATGTATTTCCTACAAACTCTTTCATAGAAACTTAATCAAGGAAATCTCTAGAATTAAAAAACAAAACAAAACAAAGAAAATGGAAGATGTGGGATATAAAAACATCCATATTAACCTAGGAGATCTATAAAAAGAAATCTGAAGCCTAAAGAGCAATTAGTCCATTGTAGACCAGGAAGTCCATGAGTTCTAAGAATCATGTAACTAAGAACAAAACAGAAAAAAAAACCAAGTTTCAAGATAATAGAAATAAAAAGAAAGTTTCTTTCTTTATCTTGAAAATGAGAAAAAAATATCAGACACTTCAAAGGAAAAACAAATTATATAAACATCATGATTCAAAAGAAGCCAACTAACATATAGCCTGCTTTTGAGAAATTAAAGCATATAGAAAAATACCCATTTAACAGTGGAAGAGATTTAGCTTTGCACTAATAGGAAAGGAAAGGAAATGGAATGAGAGCACACTATTTGACTCTGCAGTATTTTTTACCTAGCCAAAATTAGATAAATACTTTTAAAAAAATGGTTTTCAGCCTTTAGAATCAATATATAGGCAAAACCCAGGATAACTGAATCCTTCATACTCAACAGCATGCAAATGTGAATTGTCATGACCACAGAGAGTGAAGCTGAAGCTGTCAGGAGCTGAAGGGTGGGGGGTGGGGGGGAGTAGGGCAGAGTGTAGATTAAGGCATCAAAAATAGCGGCATAAAGTGAATAGATTCAGGAGTAGACAGATTTAAGTACATTTAAATAACTAAGAAAACCAGTAAAGAAATTTAAAACATTAAAAGTTTCAAAACTTGTAAGTAAGTTGGCAGGTAAATGAAGGGGGCATACATCAGCTAAATCACGTATTACAGTGGAAATACTAAAGCCATAAATAAATCCAGAAAATATATTTAAATATCAAATTCTTATGAATAGCAAGTAATTTTTTTTTCATTATGATGGGAGAAATTACAAAGGAAGAAAGATCAATTTGGAATTTACAAAGGGATAAACACAAATTTGGTTGGAGAAAATAAAGGAATATATTTTCAACCCTTATAAATTAGGAAAGATATACAAACTTGAAATGAATTGAAGAATTAACAGAAGAAATTGATGGATTTGACTCCATAACAATGTAAAATTTCTATAAGTACAAAAATGACACAAGCTAAAGTGCAGTTATAACGGGAAATTTTTTTAAATACAATCATTACAAACATAAAAAATAAAATATAATAAATATAATAAAAAGAAAATATAAAACCATTAAAAACTATTAGAAAATTAGGAAGCCTATCATACAAAGATGCCAAGTCATAAACAGACGCCAATTCAGAAAAAATATAAATACGTAACCAAAGTAGTAAAATGTTCTAATTCACTAATAATCAAAGGAAAATAAATTAAACCTGTTTTAAAATGCCACTTTATTCATTATTACACAGAATATATATATATAATTTACTTTAAATATATATATATTTAAATTAAATTGTGATGTATTTAAATTAAATTATGCTGGCAAGGTTATGATAAAATTATCATAAGTTACTGTAAAAATGTAGAAACCTTTTGGAAAGCAATTTCTTAACAAGTATCATAAGCATTCAATTAAAAATATTAGGAAACCTCCAAAACTATGGCCCTAAGTCACCCCTCTGACTTAGAAGTATAGCCATTCCCAGAAACCATTTACTAGCCAAGCAATAGATAGGCCTAGAAAATAAACAATTACACTTGAAAAGAACATGCTCCATAGAACAAACAATTACACAAGACCAAAAAGTCAACATTTGCCCATAAGTAAAGATGAGAAGGCAGTAAGGTGTATGAAAACCAGATGAACCGGTGAACCCACGGCAGAAATGGGGAGAGTGCTGACACAGTGTGGGGATTGTAACCAACGTCACGGAACACTTTGTGTACAATTTGTTGAATGAGAAACTTATTTGCACTGTAAACTCTCACCTAGAACACAATAAAATATTGAAAAAAAATTAAAATTGAAAACAAAAATATGAGGAGCTTTACCTAATGGTCAACAATTACTTTAAAACCAAGATTAGAATGTAAGGGGGCAGGGAAACAGAACAACTGGAACAGAAACAGTGAGAATGTTCACACAGTGCGAAGGATGTAACCAATGTCACTAAACAATTTATGTAGTAATTATTGAATGAGAACCTAAACTGCAGTGTAAACCTTCACTGAGAACACAATAAAATATTATTTAAAAAATATCAGGAGCTTTACATAATTATGACCTCTGATTTACTGTAATAAATTTTGGAAGTCTACCTCAAGAAAATGTTGTTGTTGTTAGCTGCCCTTGAGCTGATTCCAACTCATGGTAACCTCGTGTGTGCAGAGAACTGCTCCATAGGGTTTCCAAGGCTGTGACGTTTCAGAAGCAGATTGCCAGGCTTATCTTGCAAGGCAGCCCTGGGTGGGTTTGAATCACCAACCTTTCAGTTACTAGTCAAGTACTTAACCATTTGTGCCATCCCGGGATTCTTCCTCAAGAAAATAAAGCCAAGGAAAAAAGCTGTTAACAAAAACAATTTTTTGAGTTATTTATGTTAATGAAAATTTAGAAAAACCTAAATGTTCAGCTACAAAGAAACGATTTGTGATTATGGTACATTTATATAGACTGGCATTTAAGTTGGTGTCTATGAGGCATTTGTATCATTTAAAGTTTATGTGTACCAAAAAATGACCCGGCTTACTGGTCTGACAGAGACTGGAGAAATCCCGAGACTATGGCCTCTGGACACCCTTTTAGCTCAGTAATGAAGTCACTCCCGAGGTTCACCGTTCAGCCAAAGATTAGACAGCCCCATAAAACAAAATGAGACTAATGGGACACAACAGTCCAGGGACAAGGACTAAAAGGCAGAAGGGAAAGCTGGTAACAGGGAACCCAAGGTTGAGAAGGGAGAGTGTTGACATGTCGTGGGGTTGTTAACCATTGTCATAAAACAATATGTGTACTAATTGTTTAATAAGAAACTTTGTTCTGTAAACCTTCATCTAAAGTACAATAAAAACAAAAACAAAGTTTGTGTGTATAGACACTGCCTGAAACACAAAGTTAGTTACAATATTGAATGTGTAATATTATGGTAGCTATATGGAAAATATCAGAGAACAAAATGGGAGAAAATTTTATTCTTCTTACTAATTTGAAATTTGCAAATGTATTATGATGAGAATACATTATTTTTATAATTAGAAAATAAATAAACAAATATGTCAAATTCTGTTTAAAATTCACTTCCTCCCCAAAGCCTTCCTTGATTAAATCCCCTTGGCATTGATCATGGCTTCATACTGCACCCCCATACTTATGTAATGTTTGCACCATATTAATTTGTGTTGAAAAAAATCAGTTTAGGAGCATAATGATAGTATTTCCACATTTAAACAACATTGTCTCCAAACTGAATTATAAACTTGAAGATATCAGGAACCACAGGTATTTCCTGCTATATTTCTACAACAATTCTTGTGGTACTTTTCACAGAAGGAATGTTGTTACCTTAATGAACACCTGTTGAAACAGTGAAATGTGTTAATGTCTGACAAGAGGCATATACATGAAATAAAATCCAGCTTTCTCTACAATGTTTATTGCCACTAAACCCTAGTTGTTGAATTGAAAAGTATGTATACAAAAAAACTGAATATTATACTGTTATCTGCAAATTATCATTTCAACTCAAACTTATGAAGTATTTGTCCAACAAGGCTGTCTTTATAAACATATTTAAGCTCTAATTTTATGCATTCATTAAGTTACCTTCATGGTCATATATACCATAGTTCTTTCTGAATTTCCATCAGAATTCATCTAAAGTATATTCTTGTAAAATTTAGATAGCAAACAGAAAATGGAGGACTGCTTCTTTAGGTAGAAGTCATTACCACTGCATTGCCTATTAACACAGACACACCATTTCTTTGTGTCCCAGATGTTCAGGCAGATGGGAATGAAAAAAATCAATGAGTTGGAACCCCTTGTTTCGGTTATTCTGGTGACAAGCAATCTGTATAGCTCATTGATGATCGTTTTTACCCTTGACAAAGTGGCTGCAATTGTTACTTGCAAGCCACATTTAATTTCTTTTCTCCACTTTCCCCCACCCCACTGTATTTGTTATTCTGGACCAGAGAAATGAGCTCAGAAGAATGCCACTCACTGCACTTGCTCCCTGTACTTATTCATCAGCCAAGAAATACAATAGTATTTCCTGTTGAAACCAGATGAGAAAACGCGACAGCATTAAATGCAGTCATTTAGTGAAGATTTTTGCTCATTTCAGGGAACAGGGCTTTGGTGAAAAATTGTGAGCAACTCTTAGAAAAGAAAAAAGAAAACAGGCTCCAAGGAAAGTAATATTTTTCCAAAAGCAAAAGGAAAACAAGGCAGATGTGTGAACTCAAATAGTACTTTAACATAAGGCAAAAGTAGATATGGAATTGATGTGAGTCACACACTAATTGCAAACATGAACAGTGGCCCAAAAACCCAGGAAGAAAGAAGGGAACATAAGGTAGGTGGATAATGGCTGCAATGCTAATTAAATAATGTGATCAGCCTGTAACCTGTTGCCGTTGAGTTGATTCCGACTCATAGTCAGGACAGAGTAGAACTACCTCATACAGTTTCCAAGGAGTACCTGATGGATTTGAACTGCTGACCTTTTGGTTAACAGCTGTAGCTCTTAACTACTATGCCACCAGGGTTTCCAATTCAAGCTTGGAAGAAGTATTTAAAGAATGTTTATGATACTACCTTGAATCTATAGTTGTACAGGTGACAATATAAAGCAAATGTTGGAATATAGTTTAAAAAAAAGAAATTAGTGAAAGTAGAGAATGAAAAGACAATTGAACTTGTCTGGTTTGTTTTTGTGAAATTTTTCCTATGTCCAACACAAATGCTCAAAACCAAAATATTGGGAATAGAGAGTAAATCTTGGCCATTCTAAATAATGTCAATCAGTCAGCTATAATTTTTTGGTTTTAAGCCAAAGCAAGCATATTTCTGCGAGCAAATTTTAGCTAAGATATGTAATGTAATATAAATACTAAAAATATTTTTTTCAAAAATGTTTATAACCCAAAAGGTTGAAAGCTTGAAGTAGCTATCAAAGTACACATTTGAAAAAGAAGAAAGCTTGGGATGCTGAATGGATTAGATTAACAGAAGCAAATTCTAACAACAAAAATAAAAAGCAATGTAAACACAGAGAATCATAAAGAGCAATATTTAATTTTAACACTGGGAGAAAACTTTTTGAACATGGGCACTATTTAATTTAATCGCACAATAGTTCAATAAATAAAGCAACTTTTTTTTTTTCCTTTTGAGATAAAATCTCTTTCATTTGGATGCCATGTCAGAAGAGGGATTACCATTTTGGAGGGGTTGCAATAACCTAAAGCGTTTATTGGGTCTATCTGCACTGCACTTACACTGTTTACAATTTGTATGTTTTGGCAAGATCTACATGTCTAATGAGCGGTTTGGCTCCTGACTTTACATCAATTGTTCCCAATATATAAACTTGCAGAAAAAAACAAAACAAACAAACAAAAAAAAACCAACCTTCTGTTTTCTTGGGTCGGCGTGGACAATGTGATGTTTACGTAATTTAATGTATTTTGAGCATTTATATATTCAGTTCAATTTAATGAACATTTATTGACAATGTGCTAACCTTGGGCCAGTGTGAGGATGAGGATGGAGGAGAGAAAGATTTAAGTTTGCAAAATCATAGTGCCAAGTCTACATGACTTACGTAGAAGTCAGAAACACATAGACATGCCCAGAAGTCACTGAAATACAAGGTAGATGGTCATAGGGCTGTAAAATATCCAAATCAAGCTTACTTACACAGTGTTTTGATGAATAAATAAAGAAGATATTAATTCTGACTGGGAAGGTCCATGTCATCTGGAAGATTTCTTGGAAAAGTAGGATCAATTTTGATTGGTATATAGGAAGAGACAGGTCATTCCAGGAAGAATACATTGCTAAAGCGACGCAAACAGAAATTTTCTTCTTGCACAGTATCAGAAAACTCAGTTTCATCAGCAGAAGCTACTTTTAATTTCCTTGAATTCTTGATACCATCTTGGATAAGGGTGGTGGTAAAGTAAGGCCACTGAAGACAACGTTGGTAAAGGAATTATCCGGGTTATTGGATAAAGGCTGCCACTAACTTATAGTTATGCTCTTCCCATTTGAAATGTTCTAAATCAAAGAGAAGGGTGTTAACCTCAGATCTTATTCCCCAAAGATAGAGCCCTACTTCTTCTGGCCTCTTTCAGCTCCTGGTAGACCCTTGCACGCTCACCTACCTCCAGTATTAAGCCAGTCCTTATCAAAGCCAGCATCATTTCAGGAGAATAACCAGAAGTGAAAAACCAAAAACCAAACTAGTTGCCATCGAGTCAATTTCAACTCATTGCGACCCCATAGGACAGAGTAGAACTGCCCCATAGGGTTTCCAAGGAGCGGCTGGTGGATTGCAACTGCAGACCTTTTGGTTAGTAGCTAAGTTCTTAACCACTGCACCGTGAGGGCTCCAAACTAGAAGCGAGGCAGATTTGAATCAGGATTACTGCTTTAAATCCAGTATCAAGGTACACCATGAATCATAGATTTGTCATGAACCAAGTCTAATCTGGTAGATTTCCCAAGTAGTTATGAATTATAATTTTGCCTTAATTACATATTAATACAAGTTCCCTGCTAGATGTACATTACTGCCCCAAATGTTTTTGATTGAGATATTTATAAATTGCTTAGTGCTTTTTGATTTCATGTCCCAGTAGCTGGATTTAACTTTAAAATAAAGTGATAACTCATAACCCCAAAGATATTACTCACATTATTGTCTGATACTATCTCCACTCATCAAATAAATATTTCGATATTAATGTCAGCTCAGTTTGAGCTTGAATTTTTCATTTTGGTGACAGCTCTATCCAAACCAGTTACCACTGAGTTGATTCCGACTCATGGAGACCTTATGCATGTCAGAGTAGAACGGTGCTCCATAGAGTTTTCAGCGGCTGATTTTTCAGGGCTGCCTTTCTTCCGAGGCCCCCCTTGTGGACTTAAACCTTCAACTTTCAGTTAGCAGCCAAGAGCGTTAATCATTTGCACATGGAGTCTCAAAACAGATCTGTAACTAGGCTGAATTTGCCATTTACCAATCTGCTTACTGCTGTCTTTTCTCTTTCACCACCAACAGTATCAAGATGCTGGTTTTTCTTGAGGCTAAGCCTATTTTACTTATCACAACTGAGAACCCCATAAACTATATCTCAGTTGCCCCTTTCATAAAATTTTTCATTATGGAAAAAATAGATTCTAAAACTTGTAACCGTTCTAAGAACATCAGCTATGTCTTTGCAACAAAAAATGAAGTAGAAACTTGCCAAATGCTGGTGTAGAGAAAGAAGGTAAAATCATTGCTTTGAATTATTCATAAAATCACAGAATTTAAGGACAAACACTAAACAAGGACCAGAAACAGAAATATTTTTTTAGTTCCTCTTGTAATTTGAAATGTACTGCAATTTATATCCTCACAGTTATAAACATATGGATAGTTCTTTTTTAGTGAAAAGCACCCGGTAGAATTGTTAGACAAATAAGACGAGCGTTTTCTCTCTTCTTGTCTCTAAAAGCAATTTTCACACCGACCTGTCTACAGACGTATGTTTTAATAGACCTAATCTCTCTATGATGTCATTTCCCCCAGAATATGAGAATGTATGTTTGTTCCTATTGCTGAGTTACTATTTCCCTAGAGCTGCATTGCCCAAAATAATGTGGACATTTTTCTCATTTTAACTCTCACCTCATATGGTCCCTTGGTTTGTAATATTTTGTAGCTGTTTTGATTTCTTTTCCTCTCCATGGAAATTCTTTGCAAAGTCAGGAGAAAAATACGTTGATGTTTTCCCTTATTCAAACATTATGGTAGATGAAAAAATCTTATTAGGTGACTCCGTTGAAGCTTCTCTCAACTTTTTGCTAAAATAAACATGATGGCACTGAAAACGTGTAAACTCAGGCCAGCAACAATTTAGAATGATGGACATCATGTCAAAATTTGAGGAAAGACATCAATAATTTATGGAGAGATGCTGCTGGATTGTGAAAAGCAACAACTAGAAACAAAAATGTCTTCTTTTCATGATAAAGACAAGACATCCTGAAAATAAGTAGAAGCACCCCCTGTATTTCCCTTATAATTGTTCTCTAACTCAGAATCCTAGGGCATCTACTTCCAACAAATCAGCCATTGAAAACTCTGTGGAGCACAGTTCTACCCTGGGGCTGCCATGAGTCGAAATCTACTCTACAGCAACTGGGTTTTTATGCCAACAGAACAATGGTGTAGATCTCTCTACTTATCTGGTGCTGGTGTTGACATAGGAGATGGGTTTTACCTCTTCATTATCTTTCAAACCTCCATATTACTATATCAAGTAATATCAAAACATTTGAAGCCTAGTTACTGACAAGACAGTAAACTGGAATGGAAGGCTGACTCCCTAACCAGGATGCATCTCTAGACATGTCACGGAAATGAAGTGATTGTGTTTGCATCTGACAAATGACTGTAAAAACTGTGGAACCCCTGGGTAGTCCAAAAGTCCCTGAGGTCAAGAGGAAATGGCAGCCCGAGGCCAATCACTTCTCATCACCTCCACTATCTCTCACTTAAGAATATTGCAACAGACCCCTAACTGGTCTCTCCTGTCTTCAGATTTTCTCTTCTACAGTATCTATTCCATAGAGCAGTGATCCTCTTAAAATATAAGGCAGATCATTTCACTCTTCTGCTTCAAAACCTTTCAGTGTCTTCCCATGTCATTCAGAATAAAGTTTAAAGTTCTTGCCAAACCTTGCCCACACAGGATCCTCTCCCTCAGCTACCTCTCTGACAAACTCTCCAACATCTCTATTGCATACTCTCATTCAGTCGCACCACCAAGTCTCCTTGCTGTCGTTTTGAAATAAGCCAAGCATGATTTCACTTCAGAGTCTTTATCCTTGCTGTTTTCTTCACCGGCCTTGCTCTGCGCCTTGGACATTCCCCATAGCATGCCTCCTCCCTCCCCCCAGTTCTTCGCTCACTTCCAATCTTAGGAGAGTAATCACTTATCTACCAGTTGTCCACAAGTCCATTTCAACTCATGGTAACCCCAATGTGTCAGAGTAGAACTGTGCTCCATAGAGTTTTCAATGGCTGATTTTTTTGGAAGTAGATCACTGGGCTTTCTTCCAAGGCACCTCTGGGCGGCTCGAACCTCCAATCTTTTGGTTAGCAGCCAGGCGAGTTAATCATTTGTACCATCAGGGACTTCTCTTCACTAACAACTCGACCTAAAATTGCATTCCCACATCCTTGACCCCTCTCACGCTGTAAATATCCTCAGAACATTTATTATGGCCATTTATTAGTTTTTTAAAAAAATTATTTATTTTGTTGTTGTTATTGTTGAGAATATACACAGCAAAACATATACCAGTTCAGTAGTTTCTACACATACAATTCAGTGACATTAATTACACTCTTCAAGTTGTCAACCATTCTTACCCCCGCTTCTGAATTGTTCCTCCCTTATTAATATAATCTCACTTCCCTCTAAATTTCCTACCTATCTTCCAAATTGTTGTCAATTTGATCCCATATTGATAGTTGTTACTAGTTAAGCTAAACTATTGTTTGGTTTTAAGAAGACTTCAAGGGATATTTTTGGTTTAAGTTTTGAAGATTATCTCAGGGCAAGAGTTTCCAGAGTTCATCTAGACTCCATGACTCCAGAAAATCTGGAATCCATGATAATTTGAAATTCTGTTTTACATTTTACCCCTTTTGATCAGGATTCTTCTCTGGAATATTTGATCAAAATGTTCAATAATGGTAGCCAGGCACCATCCAGTTCTTCTGGTCTCATGGCAAAGGAAGTAGTGGTTCATGGAGACAATTAGCCACACAGTCCATATCTTCCTCCTATTTCTGACTCTTCTTCTTCCTTTGTTGCTCCAGGTGAATGGAAACCAATTGTTATGCCTTGGATGATCACTTTTGTCTTTCCCCACTAACATGTAAGTCTAAAAACACAGGAATTTTAAATCCGCTCCCTGCCCAACTGTCAGAGAGTAATTCCTGGCAAATCAGTAGGCACTTATAAAGTATTTGTTGAGTGAATTATTATTTCTCATTCAGTTCCAAGCATTGTAAGTTTTCATGGTGGGAAATAATTATTTGATTGATATCGAAGGCTGTTGCAGCACCAATTCATTACTTTGAAAAAGGAAGGGGGATCAGGTATTTCTCTTTCTTTTCCTATTCAAACTCTATTTTCCATTAACCAACAAACATTAGGGAGAAAATGTTCTTTAGAATTATTTCAGCTAATAAATGCAGAAGAAATGGTAGAATTTCCTAACATTCTATAATACCTTGTAAAACAATGGTTTAAGGCAAGTTTCATAATGAAAGCTAAAACCATTACGTAAAAGGTTGACAGAGACTTTATTGTGGAGGAATGTAGCTAACACTAATTTCTTATTTGAATTAGATTTTTGAGACTTTAGGGCCCTTTTGAATTTAAGAGAGATTTTGGTCTAATTATTTTTTTCTTTACCTTCCTTTATGTATGTTAAGATCAACTATTAACGGGTTGGTAGTAAACTCTATAAATTCTGCTTTTTATATGAAGACCTTCTCTACACTGTCAAAGAAATCTTAGATAAGATTTCTGGTTCCATCTTCAATTTTCGATTTGAGTTTTTCCTTCTGTTTTATCAGGATCTTGTTTGTTAACAATTTAAAATAGATCAAGTATCAATAGCCTACAAATTAACCTAGAAACCTAATTTATCCAAAAATATCGGAATTTCAGGGATGAATGTATGCTACCCTTCGTTGTAGATCTCTAAGAGATAAATGTGGATAATTTGCTTGATTTCTAAACATAATGAGTGAATAATTTTACCAAAATATGCAAACATTTTTGGCACTTATTATATAATAATTGGACAAGGCTTTCAATATAATGTTCACAATTATATTTATAAAAAAGAGAATAAGCAAAAATTATTACATTCTTTATCTGATCACATTTTGCATTAAAGTCACTTAACACTCTTCATTTGTGTGTTTTAAAATCTATATTGTTTACTGTTTCTATATTCTAATCTGAATGCATACGGATTGTACTATCGCATCATACAAACATAAGAATTCAATATATGTTTTAATATTTTATAAACATAAGATTTTTTCTTCTTTTAACTTTTATTCAAACTACCTATTAGAGCATAAAGGGATGGCAGACATTTTGCTTGTTAAAACATCTCTGTTTACATTTCAGTGATGACATACATAATTTTTTCTTTGTTTCTCAGAATAACATAGGTGAAATCTCTCCCTCATACTATAAAGGCCCGCCGTTGCAATTTTAATTGCCCTTTCAGGGCAGGAAATTAGAAGAACATACTTTGAGGAAAATGAACAGACCAAAAGAACAGACAAGGATATGTTATGGAGAGTACTTTTAAGGAAGTAGTCCATTCATACTACCCTGTAGAGAAGGTACAGTTGAAAATTATTACCCATAGGTTTAGAGCTTAATATCAACATTTACTGCACTGTTTTTGAACATAAGCAGATAACTAACCACCACCAGAATCTGGAGATAGTAAAATAAAACATTGAGACAATAATAAATAAAACGTGGAGACAATAATAAACAACACAGTTAGGAGTAAACATTATATGGGGGGGTAGCTATTATTAATGGCCTCAGAGAAGTACACGATATTACATTCATGCAACAAGAACAGGGTGTAATATAAAATGAATATTTTATATAGATATATATACATTTGTAGAAAATTAAAAAAATTGCAGAAATGTACAACTTAACAGTAGTAGATGTATTTAAGTGCATTTCTTGGACAAGTAAGTAAAAATAATGGAGTTGGAATATAGGATAGAAAAGTTTAGAAAATTAAAGGATCAGTCCAATAGGGCCAGTAGCTGAAATATAGTCATCCTAGAAGGAGAGAACAATAAAATGGAGAGGTGGCATACATAAATTAATTTTTTAATAAATGGCTAAGAAGTAAAGGGTAAGCATTTCATCTGGAATTATTCACCAATATTAAACCCAGAGAATGAAAATATACTAATACAAAGAAAAATCATTAAAAAATTAGCACACTAAGGAAAGAGAGAGAGAGAGAGATTGATACTTCAAGCTTCCAGAGAGGATAAACAAAAATATGTCTTTGGAAGATAATGAAACAGAGCCTCATATACTGTAAGAGAAAATTTTATCTAATGTAGAGAAATGTGCCCAGCTAAACCATCATTCAGATATGAGAAAATAATAAAAAGCATTTTCATTATACGAGGTTCCAAAACTATACTTCCAGTCATCCTTTGTTAGGAAGTTATGGGGAATGTTGCACTAAAATGAGTGAATAAGTAAGTAAGAGAAGGAACTGGATTTGGAGAATCTCCAGGTAGTCAGATGTATAGCAGGTGTGCAGGGAAACCTGCCTAAATCAGAACTGGTCAGAAGACTCTAGGAAATATTTCTTCAAAAAGATAAACCTGATAAAATACATACTGATTTAGAGACCGTTTAGACGACTGGTATAGAGTTTGAAGTTGATTTTTTTTGATATCTACGTAGAAAACTAAATAAAACAAAAATAAGAAAATTATCCACTCAAGATAAGAAAGAAAATGATATGTAGGAAAGAAATGTAACCATTTAGGCTACGTGAGTCAGCTGTGAGTAGCATTTACCTAGTCATAATAATATGACACTAAGTATTGATCCAAACAAAGTTAAGCTATAACTAGATAGGGAGAATGGGAAGGAGAGCTGGTCATAGTGATAAATCAATAGAAAATACTAATCATGAAAAATAATGAGGTTTCACTATTAGATTATTATTTAGAGACAGAGAAGTAAAACCCGAAAGAAATCCTGAAATGAATGAAAATGAAAATAGTATCTCTGAGAAGGAGGAAATGGTAGTATGGCTGGAGGAGATTAATGTTCTCCATAACAAGCTTTGAAGAACTATTTGACTCCTTAACCTATGTGCATGAATAACATTTTAAAATTAAAAATAAAATAACAAGAAGAAGAAAGAATTGATGCATGCCTCTTCAGATCATGGAGAGTAAAATCCATGCAAAATCTATGACTTACATGGCTTTACAGCAGCTGTCAGTGGGCATTGCAGGGTGTTTTTAGGGTGACTTTAGAATATAAAAAGGGCTATTTAAAATAAGTTCAATATTTTAAATTAAAGTGCATATATTAAAATAAAATTTTAAAAACACTTTAATATTTTAGAGTTCAAATTAGAAAACTTATTATTCTATTTATAAATCTAGTACATTTAAAAAGCACTTTTAAGGGGGACTTTGATTAATGTTTGGCTCCATTTACATCTTAGTTAATTAAACTCCCTAAAAGATTTTAAACTGCATTTATAAATTTAATGTGTTCAATTATCTTTGTGAGCATTTTAATTATCTGACTAACAAACAAAACTTTCCAAAGTACTTAAACCTTACAAAGCTAATCAATCAAATTTATAAAATGGTGAATCTTATCCTAAATGCTAACCCATTACTGGCAACTTAGTAAAATCTCTTCTTTTCAACTCAAAAACACAATGCCCAAAAGAATTACTTAGCTACGAATTAAAATTGGAATTTAAAGCACTAATCTATAAATATTTAAATACCGTTGCCAATTATTAATAAAAATAACATTTCTAAAATATAAACATTATAGCTCTGATTTACTTCATTATCTCCATACTTAAAAAATAAGTTTTCTTAGGCTTGAAAAAAAAAGATACCATATAAACAATTACGCTTTCTTAAGCAAAATGAGGTTATCAACCTAAGTGAATTGTAGCTACCTTCCCAGGTTGTTTACCTACCAGAGATTTTGGGTGAAATGTAAGGTTTGAAGCTGCAGATACTGAGGATGATTGCCTTTCTCACTAATATCATGAACAGTTTGGAACTGTTATAAAGTTATGCTAATACATAGAGACTCTAAATCTATAAGCTCTAAATGAGTGGGTGTATAAGCTATGTTCCTAGATTCACATTACCTATGTCTTTATCTGGTTTTAATATGCACACTTCCTATCCAGATTGTTTGAGCAATAGATTGGATTCAAAAATCTATTTACTGTATGATTCTTTTCAGAGTCCTTTTTATATTCTTCCTAAATGGTGAGGTCATTCTTTTCTAGATATTTAAATGACACACAAATGGATTTTTCATGTCATTTCTATATCCAACCCTGTGGTCATAGTTTCCTAGGCCAGATTAAGGACTATAGCCAGAGAGATTTGCTGCTGGCCAGGAAAAGAGATATACCCACAGTTTAGTGAGCTGCTGAGAAAATGTTGAAAGAAAACAGGTCTAAAATGATACTGCCTGCTGACATAATTTACCTTGCTGGTCTTCTCCTTAACCATTTTAACAAATAGCTGGGACAGACAAAAATGGGCCCCATTCAAGCATAATAATTTGGAAGATAATATCATTGTGCCTATGAAAAACTTACTTTGAGTTTCATGGATAAGTAGTCTCAACATTGTGAAAATGTCAGTTCTACCCAAAGCGATCTACAGATAAAATGCAATCCCTATCCAAATTCCAATGGCATTTTTTAATGAGATGGAGAAACAAATCACCAACTTTCTTTGGAAAGGGAAGAGGCCCTGAATAAGTAAAACATTACTCAAGAAGAACAAAGTAGGAGGCCTCACACAACCTGATTTTAGAACCTATTATACAGCCACGGTAGTCAAAACAGCCTGGTACTGGTACTACAACAGATACATAGACCAATGGAAGAAAATTGAGAATCCAGACATAAATTCATCCACCTATGAGCAGCTGATATTTCACAAAGGCCCGAAGTCTGTTCACTGGGGAAAAGACAGTCTCTTTAAAAAATGGTGCTGGCATAACTGGATATCCATCTGCAAAAAAACTGAAACAAGACCCATACCTCACACCATGCACAAAACCTAACTCAAAATGGATTAAAGAAAGACTTAAGTATAAAATCGAAAATGATAAAGATCATGGAAGAAAAAATAGGGACAACGCTAGGAGCCCTAATAAATGGCATAAACACAATACGAACAATAAGTAACAATGCACAAGCACCAGAATAGAGACTAGATAAATGGAAGCTCCTAACAATCAAACACTTATGCTCATCAAAAGACTAACCCTAACCCTAACCCTAACCCTAACCCTAACCCTAACCCTAACCCTAACCCTAACCCTAACCCTAACCCAAAAGAGTAAAATGATAACCTACAGACTGGGAAAAAACTTTTGGCTACAACAAATCCGATCAGCATCTAATCTCTAAAATCTACAAGATACTGCAAAACCTCAACAACAAAAAGACAAATAACCTAACTAAAAGATGGGCAAAGGATATAACAGGCACTTTGCCAAAGAAGATATTCAGGCGGCTAACAGACACATGAAGAAATGATCATTAGGCATTAGAGAAATGCAGATCAAAACTACAATATCATCTCACCGCAACAAGGGTGGCATTAATCCAAAAAACACAAAATAACAAATGCTGGAGAGGTTGTGGAGAGACTGGAACACTTATACACTGTTGGTGGGAATGTAAAATAGTACAATCACTTTGGAAATCGATTTGGCGCTTCCTTAAAAAGCTAGAAATAGACGTACCATACATTCCAGCTATCCCGCTCCTTGGAATATATCCTAGAGAAATAACAGCCATCACACGAATAGATATATGCACACCCATGTTCGCTGAAGAACTGTTCACAATAGCAAAAAAGGGAAACAATCTAGGTGCTCATCAAAGGACCAATTGATAAACAAATTATGGTATATCCACACAATAGAATACTACGCAATGTTAAAGAACAATGATGAAGCCATGAAACATAACGTGGAGGAATCTGGAGGGTCTTATGCTGAGTGAATTTAGTCAGTCACAGAAAGACAAATATTGCATAAGACCACTGTTATAAGAACTCAAGAAAAGGTTTAAACACAGAAGAAAACATTCTTTGATGGTTACAAGGGTGGGGAGGGAGGGGAAGGGGTATTCACTAACTAGATAGTAGACAAGAATTATCTTAGGTGAAGGAAAGGATAGCACACACTACAGGGGAAGTCAGCACAACTGGACTAAACCAAAGCTAAGAAGTTTCCTGAATACAATCAAACACTTTGAGAGACAGAGTAGCAGGGGTAGGGGTCTGGAGACCATACTTTCAGGGGACATCTAGGTCAATTGGCATAATAAAGAACACAGCAGAGAGTCTCTGATGGAGCAGGAGAAAGGTGAGGTGCAGAACTCAAATTCTAGTAAGAAGACCAGACTTAACGGTCTGACTGGGACTGGAGGAACCCCGGAAATCATGGCCCCTGGATTCTCTATCAGCCCAGAACTAAAACAATTTCTGAGGCCAACTCTTCAGACAGGGATTGGACTGGACTATGGGACATAAAGTGATACTCATGAGGAGTGTGCCTCTTAGCTCAAGTAGATACAAGAGAATAAATGGGCAGCTTCTGTCTGGAGGTGAGATGGGAAGGCAGAGAGGGTTAGGAGCTATTGAATAGACATGGGGAAGCAGGGGTGGAAAGTACCAGTGTGCTGTCACAGTATGGGGAGAGCAATTAGGGTCACATAACAATGTATGTATAAATTTTTGTATGGGAAAAAATATAAAAATAAAAATAATTATTTTGAGTTAAATAGAGAAAACCAACAGGGACAATATGACAATAAAAATTAGACAAGATTATATGGCACATTAATTATTATAAAATGATAAAGCTGGTAAAAAGTTTTAAAAAAATAGTGTTCCTCTGATATAAATGGTCAAAACGAGACAATAGAGCTTAGTGGAGTTCCACTCTGTCACTTGGGGTCACTATGAGTGGAAATCGACTTGACAGCACCTAACAACAACAACAACAACAGATCTCAGAGTAGATACAAGATGACTGAAATATGTGACAAGTGAGTTTAAGGATAAATTAAAGAGAAAATAAATTTCTATATTTCAGGAATAACTTCTCAGGAGAAATAGCAAAATGGAGAATATTTTCAAAATTTAGTCAATAAAATGGAGTCTAAGCTGGAGAAAATCAAGCTAAATAAAATAGCAAAGAATAAAAGAAAACCAAAACAAACCCATTGCCGTCAAGTGGATTCCGACTCATTCCACCACCAGGGCTCCCCAAATAATGGGATAGAACAATATTTATAGTTACACTGAAGACAGACAAAGCTGACAGAACATGTATTATCACATATTTTTATCCAGTTTTATGTTTTTTTAAGTGGCTGGATGGTTAGTTTGGTAACATTTACTTCACTATGTCTGAAAGCGTAAGTCTCTAAACTCATAGTATTTACTTCTTATATCTTTAGCCTATTATTACATATTATTCGTTTATTACTATGTATTCTTATACTACATTATGCTGAATTATGCAGTCAATTAAAAAACTTAGAATATTAACAAAATGACTTCTAAGGAATTATAGAAAATGTTTTTAAAAATTTGAAGCAGATATTAATTATTTAAAAATGGAATGGTAAGGTAAAAAACTCAATCTTTAGGAAAAATAAAAACAATTTACAATATGAAAATAATTCACTACAGAATAAACAGGAAATAAAGCCTAAATATTAAAATTGAATAGTAGAATGGAAATACAATCACAGATATGGATCAAACTGAACTATTAAAAGACTTTCTTTAACTTTATATAAACATATTGGAAACTCTGGATAATATGATTTTTTTCCCTCTTATGAAAAAATAAGTCAAAAAAATTACTAGAAGGATTAGAAAACCAGGCCTGTCTTCTGAGGCACCTCTGGGTGGATTTGAATAGCCAAACTTTTGGCTCATAGTCAAATGCCACCCAGGGACTCCAATCTAAATGTGGATTATAACAATGACAATAAAACTTTATTTTTACTTTCCATCAAGCACCCAAAGAAATTCCAACAACATTAAAACATTAAATCTCCAAAGATACGAACTTACATAAGAGTTAGAAGAAATTGTGAGTGAAAATTCACAGTATATCTGGATGTTATAGAAGAAATATATCCTAAGTATGTTATTAGAGAATTATTTTAAAATGTATGCCAAAGTTCTCATTATAACATGATTTATAAATCCTAAAATTTGTGAATAATAATCAGAGATTGGTTAAGTTTGTTATATTGTATGTGTCCTCAAACACAATGTGGTAATTAAAATAATGTTTAAAGCATTTTTAGTAAATTGGGAAAATAATTTAGATGTGTCAAATTAAACATTCCGAATACTAAATTACATGTAAGGTATAATTTTAACTATGTTTTAAAAAATTGGATAGCAAAAAGATGAAAGTAAATGCAACTAACTATTTGCAGTAAAATTTTATTTTACAGAAACTCATAATAATAAAACAAGTCCTTTGCTTACTACTTATCTTCATATACATTTTGTCTACATCAGTAAATTCAATATTTCTGTTCATCCATGGAGCTTTAAATGGGCATTGAGACTTTGTTCCTATTCCATCCAGATGGAGATAGGTAGGGTAGCTGTGTGTGTATGTGTCTCAGTTTATGACTATTGTCCTGCATAAATATTAATAGCGTCCCCTTTCATTTTCACAAGTGTCCTAGTTTGGACACTAAATTATATAGTTACTGTACCTCTAAGAAATCTAATTATCTTCTCTGCTTTTATACAGATAACCAACAAAACTCTGGACAAGTCACCTATCCTTGGAAGACTTAGATTTCTACTGCAAAATAGAAATAATATCTCTGCTGGCTAACTTCATAGGAATGTGGTAAGGATTAATGAGGAGATGCTTGGAAAATACTTTGAGTTCCTTGGAGAAAAGTCCTATGATATTGTCACTACTACATTTCTCTACTAGCTTGCTGAGTGGGAAATCAAGATTTTGTGAGCATCAGCAATGAAACCAAATCAATCACCCATGTTCTGGCAGAACATTTTATGCAAGTGCCCCAGAGTACAGAATCCGGTGAACCTAAAACTCCCCCAAACATATAAATTAGTAGAGACACATGGGCTAAACTTTGACTGTAAATTGGCAACTCAATTAGGAGTTACGAGTAAATGTACTGCACCCTTGCTGGGTGAAAAATATTGTGCTCCTTCAAGTATTAACCATGAGGAGTGTTTGGAAGCTGAACAAAGACTGTTCATTAAGTTTGAAAGGGACAGGTTCGAGCCAGCCAGCACTTTGTAACCTGGCATTAGGTCTCTAAATCAAACCTATTATTTTAGAGGCCAATTAGCTTCTTTAGTGGAAAGGCTGCATCTTCACAAAATACTTCCAGCATCTTTTAAACTGGGTATCTTGGTCTGGCATCCTTCTTGAAATTCTTACAAATCAAAATCCACAGATCAATCCAATTCTAAGGCAACATAACAGATTAAAGAACACAAAACAGATTAAAATTGTAGCAGTGATCCCCAAATGCATCCACTGGAGCTTTAGTTTGATTAAGACTCAAAGGATACGCCTGGAATGAATGTTGCGAAGTTTACCTCTTGGTCTTTTGTTCTTCTTAAAAACAACTTCCCTTGGGTTAACTATAGTACCATACTCCATATATTGATTTGGAATATAATACTTCCTTTTTTTCTGACATTGCAAGTAGATTACTGATCACAAATTGTTTCTATCTTCAGTTGTCAAGCTGTTACCCTATCTGAAATTCGCATCTTGAGCTTACATGACTGTCTTTGAGAACGAATTATCTTTCCTCCATCTGTCTGTCATTTGGTCTCTTGCTCTTTGCTGTATACCCGCTGCCGTTGAGTTGATTCCGACTCACAGAGACGCTATAGGACAGAGTAGAACTGCCCCATAGAGTTTCCAGGCTGTAAATTTTACGGAAGCAGACTGCCACATCTTTCTCCTGCAGAGCAGCTGGTGGGCTCCAGCCACCGACCTTTCGGTCAGCAGCTAAGCTTAAATCTTTACAGGAGCAAACTGCCACATCTTTCTCCTGTGGAGTGGCTGGTGGGTTTCAACTGCCAACTTTTCAGTTAGCAGCTGAGCACTTAATCATTGCACCACCGGGCCTCCTTTTGCTGTATCATTTGCCTATTTGTCAAAATTAAATGCACAGTTGTTGAGCGTGTTGGAGAGTGTTGAGTAGTTATGGAAAAAACTTCATGCAAAGATGAACTAGTTCTTTTGTGTGGTAGTTGGTGCAAAAGAGAAATAAAAATGCTGAAAACTAGTATTTCTTAAAATATTTATTTTATCTTATTTTTTCATTGGGACACAAATATAAAATTTTTGGTTCAATAAGGAATATAAGTAAAGAGCTATGTTGAATTCTGAAGAATATTTACTTCTTAGAATCGTTTTCACATATCTGGTTTTATGGCATTAAAGTGAGTAAAATTTTCCTAGAACTTAGATTTCCCAAATAAGAATTGCATAAACACATCTAGAATTTTAAAAAAAGAAAAATTGTGACCATATTAATGAAAAGATGAACTCAAGAGAACACTTAAATGTGAAAATCAATGGTTTGATGCTGTCATTGTAATGATATTTGAATTGAATTTTAGAAATCCTTGCCATTACTGTGTTCTTTTCTTTGGACTTTCTAACATACTGACTACAAAGTTCAGTAAAAAGATTCTTTTAGGGATTGTTTACGGAACGGGCTTTATACTCTTTCATTGTCTGTTTCTTAAATTGGTCCAATTAGGGATATTTAACTGAGTTCCTCGGACTCATGTTTCTCCCCCCACAAGCTTAGTATTATGGCTGTGGCTGCTTAGAGTGGATATTCGCTTAATTCATCAGCACGATTTGGAGTTTTATGGAAATACAAACTTATTAGGCACTTTCCCTGATAAGATACAATTTTGGCTCCTGATTTTCTTTTCCCAGACATTTATGAACACTAATGTCATGAAGTCAAGCATTAGATGAGCCTGTTACTGATTTGCACACTAGGTATGTGATTACTTGTGAATTGCCTTTCTTTATGATATCCTCAGATACAAAATCTTGACAGAGAGAATGTGGTCAGACTCTTATTAGATTCTGTTTGATAATTGCTCTGCCTCTGTCAGTCTTGGTTAACATAATTTATGGAAGATTATAGCAGTGAGGGCTCTTGTGACACTGATCTTGAGACTTCTGAATATGAAGATACAGACTATGATGACTTTGCCCTTTCATATAGGAAGCAGGGAAGAAATTCAATGCCTACTACCCAAGCTATGAGTCAGGATCAACTCTATGGCAACAGTTTTTTTGGTACCCAAGTCCTGGTTTTGATTCTGGTGCTTTCCTGATATTACCAGAGGTGTCAAGGGAAGGTTTTCAGATAATAAAGAGCAAATAAATAGCTTGTTGGTAGAAAAATAAACAGGTTATGTTTGTCCAGTTATGTCACCAAAAATTATACTCAAATTTTCCTGCTTAAACAATAACAACTTTATGAAAATTGCTGCCTCACCATAATTGTAATATGGCATCCTCTGGGAGACATTCTGATTTCAAATAAGTTAAAATGTGAAAAAAAGGTACAGCTTAGAGTCATTAAATAGGATAGTTATCTGACTTTATACTGCAAATATCCTTTGACTCAGCATTTTTACTTATCATCTCCAGCAGATACTCTTTGTTGTCTGTCAGGATCAGTAAAAGTATCTTGATGAGCCACATTGGTGCCTGATGTAAAAGGAGGAATCAATGATACTGATTCTGTCTTTATTTAAGATGTTGATATGTTGGTCATCATGGATTTTTGCATTCATTTTGATTTTTTTTTAACTATTGCCTTACCCACTGCTATTGAGTTGATTCCAGCTCATACCGACTCATAGGGTTTCCAAGGCTATAAGTCTCTACGGAAGCAGACTGCCACATATTTCTCTTGCAGAGTGACTGGTGGTTTCGAACCGCTGAACTTTCAGGTAGTAGTCAAGTGCTTTAACCTCTGTACCACCAGGGCTCCTTACGTATTCCATTAACATATTATTTATCTTGATTACTGAGGAAGTAAAGGGCTCACTTGTCTCACCATAGACCAGGCCTTGCACAAGACCTTGACATTTTACGTTTATGTCCGCTTAGGGGTGTTTAAGAGGCAGATGAAGCCCTGTCCTTCTGTTTCTGTATAGCTTACTACAAAGAAGACGTAAGAGCTATCAGAAGGGCTACATTTTTGTGTCACTAGTTCCAGCAAGATGCCTGTATATCCCTGATTGCATTACAGAGTTGAAAAATCCCTTACATCACTCTCCCCCGCCCCTCCTCTTTTTAACTCTATCTTTCTCCTCTCCAGTTTGTTCGCCTTCCAGAGAGCCAGATAGTAGGTTTTGGAATTAGACAGATAAGGATTCAAATCCCACATAAGTGAACTTGGATAAGTTACTCTACTTTTTGATGAGCCTCAACTTTCTTATCTGTAAAATAGGATAAATTCCATCACATGTGCATTACACACTTAATAAATAAATATCATTTCTTTTCTCTACTCTGTTTACCATTCCACAACTTGATACTAAAGAGTGGGTATATTAGATGACACATATTAAAAATTTAATTTTGGAATGCTTCTATATATGTCTTCTATTGCTATGATCACAAATGACTTTGATAGACCTCACTGATAGAGTTTCTTCATTTGGAGTTGGCCTAGTTCTGTTTAAAAACAGTTTATTACTTGTCACGTAGCCCAAAAAAAAAGGAGTTCTTTGGTTATTCATTAGAGGGGGAGGGAAGTAACCAATGTTGTTGTTCGGTGCCATCAAGTGTGTTCCTATTCATAGACACCCTGTGTACAACAGAACGGTCCTGCACCATCCTCACAATTGTTGCTATGTTTGAGCCCATTGTTGCAGCCACTGTGTCAGTCCATCTCGTTGATGGTCTTCCTCTTTTTCGCTGACCCTCTAATTTGCCAAGCATGATGTCTTTCTCCAGGGTCTGATCCCTCCTGATAACATGTTCAAAGTATGTGAGACGAGTCTCGCCATCCTCACTTCTAATAAGCATTCTGGCTGTACTTCTTCCAAGACAGATTTGTTCGTTCTTCTGGCAGTTCATGGTTTATTCAATATTCTTCACCAGCACCATCTTTCAAAGGCGTTGATTCTTCTTCGGTCTTTCTTATGCACTGTCCAGCTTTCACATGCATATGAAGTAAACAATAGCGTTATAAAAAACACTCTGATCCTGCACCTAAGCCCCAATATTCAGTTGCATTTTTATGCTGCTGCATACAGTTTCAGAAACTCATATTGCTGTTTCTAAAATATCAATATATTTTTTAGTTGTTGGAAAAAGAAAAAGGAGAGAAAGAAAATTTTATTTTACTCTCTATACAAGTTCTTACTTCATTGGTAGAGAAGGGTATTTACATAAAATAACAAAATTGTCTGTACACTCGTCTTAAATAAACTTGAGTAAACCACTTCCCAATATTTGCAGAATAAAATATAACCTTCAGTTTTTAAAAGGTATTTGCAAACCACATAAACATTTGTTAAGATCTTAATGAACAAAACAAGTTCCAAAATTGATTTTTCAAATGGTGGCTATAATTGGTATAATGAAATTAGAAAATGTGATACTAATTATCAAATACATTATACAGGAACCCAGCCTCATAAATCGTAAGGCAATTTACCATTAGTGTTTTTTTTTTTTTTCAGTATTTGAAAGGGAATTGTTAACAGAAAGTAATTAATGATATTTCAGTTAAGAACTAAGAAGACTTGAAGGTCAAAATGTGTTAAAAAAAAAACTTCCCTTTTAAATAAAAAAAATAACATTACCAGAAATTTTACATGTAAAAAATATTTTATTAGACTTGTTTGTCTTAGACTATAAATATTCTCATGTGGACAGAGAAGTCAGTACTGACTATAAAACAGAGCTTTCCTTTGGAATGTGTTTAAATTACATCAGTTTAGAACAAACACATTTAATTAAAGCCAATAAATTCAGGTGCCCTTCTATAGTTGCTAGCCACCTCCCCTCTTTCTAGTCCCTTAAAATGAAAAATAGCCCAGCTTGTGCGTTGAAGCTTGTGTAATCATAGATTTTAATTTGAATAAGAGATGATCTGATGTTCCAACAAGAAATGTTTTCCATTAAAGAGCTTTAAGATTTATTCATTTAGAGTCTCTTGAAGAATGACTCAGAGAACAGTGTTAATTTTGAACATTTCCTTTTTCAATAGATATCTATTTCTGATCTATTAAGAGGTTTTGAGATCATGTTGGGTTAAAAAAAAAAAAAAACAACAAAATATTTATCTCAAGTAATGGTAGAAAGTTACCCCCTTGGTGACTACAAAGTGAGCAGGATTGCCTGTTGTTTGGTTTCTAATCCTTCATTTCTCTCCAGGATGAAAAAGTACCTTTCTTTCCCAGGCGAGAAAATTCATTGCATGTGGGGAGTTGCTTTTGATGAAGGACTAGTGGTTCTTAAAAGCTCTCTAGAAAATGGTGACAAGGATGAAAAATGGGAAAGATCTATTTTAACTAGATGTTCTGATTTCTTTCAGGGGCCAGAATGTGTGAGGGAAAAAGGAAGGGACCTGAGAAGAACAGGTACTGATACCAGCTTATGAAATGGATTCTCCCAAATCCCTTAGAGGCTGAGAAACAGTCTCTAACTATGTGTCAGAAAATTTGGGTTTGGTTTCCAAATAAAATGTTTATATTTTCTATCATTTTTTCCTGTGTTACTAGAGCAGTCAAAGGAAGAATCTGAATATATACATTTTCAAAAATTTCCTACATGTAGATGAAGTTAAAATGCCAAGATACGCTCACATTCTAAATGTTTTACTGAGAATAAAGCTTATACCTGGAGAGGATTTTAGTAGAAGCAATGACAAGCTCCAGGAAAACAAAAAAGGTAGGAATGGGCTAACAGAAGTGATGTGGCAGATTTTGATACAAATTAATATGAATGAAAAAGATGTTATGAATTTGATCCTCCCCAGACCTTTCACGTTTTCAAAAGATTTATGAGATATGTCGTGTGTCCTCCCTGAACGTCAAGGCCCCTCAAATTCTAGTCTCACTCTGAAATACTGGATTAGTTTTCTATTGCTGCCACAACAAATTACAACAAACTTAATGGCTTAAATGAGGTGGGACAGTGGTTAAGTGCTGGGCTGCTAACTGAAAGTTCAGCAGTTAGAACCCACCAGTTGCTCCTCTGGTGAAAGATGTGGCAGTTTGCTTCCATAAAGATTTACAGCCTTGGAAACCCTACGGAACAGTTCTACTTTGTCCTAGAGGGTCGCTGTGAGTCAGAATCAACTTCAAGACAATGGGTTTAATGGCTTAAGCAACACAAACGTATTAATTCACAGTTCTGTAGATCACAAGTCTGTGTAGGCTCAGTCGGTTCTTCCATTCTAGGCAGTGTGGGATGACCCAGTAGGCAAGGTAAGCACGGGCTAACTTATGCTTACTTGCTAATTTTTCATTACAGATTAGTAAGTAAGCACAAGTAAGCCGTGCTTACCTTGCTTACTGGGTCATCCATCCCTTTCAGAGGTTCTAAATTTGAAAAGAGGCTTTGATTCTGTAGGGAGGTGCTGTGGGGTTGGGAGAGAGACAGATGCCAGCCATACCTAGAAGCAGAATCTTTGATGTGGTGAAAAATGTGAAATTGTTCACTACAGATGATCTGGTAAGCAAGATAAGCACCGTGCTTACCTTGCCTATTGGATAATCTGCCCTTGCTTCTCAGAGCACCCAAATAAGGGAGTTGGCCAGTAGGGCTGTCACTGGGAGACTCCAGGGAAAAATCTGCTCACAAGTTCATTCATGTGGTTGGCAGAATTCACTTCCTTGTATTTGTGGTACCAAGGTCACCATTTCCTTTCTGGATATCAGCTGGAGGCCATCCTCAGCTCCTGGAGGCCTCTCTCCAGTCTTCCTATGTGGGCCCCTACATCTTCAAACCAGCAATGGCATATTGAATTCTCCTCACTTGAAATCTCTGATTTCTGCTGCTGTCACATCTCTCTTGCTCTAAATGGAGAATGTTCTCTGTAAGGGCTCATGTGATTAGATTGGGCCCACCTGGATAATACAAACTACTTTCCCTATTGAGTCAGAATTACTCAGAGGCAACTGGTTTAACCTGAATTCAATCAATAAAATCCCTCTTGCCATTTTCACAGGTTCCAGGAATTAGGACAAGGACCTCTATAGAGGGCTATTCTGCCTACCGTAATGCAAATCTGGTAATAAGTTGTTTATTGCTTATGTGCTTGTCATTGCCTCACAGAAATTCAGATTCTTAGTTTTGTTAAGAATTCACTCTCTGAGCTTAAGGCAGTATTAAGGGAGCACTTAGACTTTTAAATATGAAGATCATGCTAATAAAGTAGGAAAATTTCAGATATTATTAGCTTTGCAGACTCGTGCAGAATTTTATTTTTCTAAGTTTTTAGATATTTTTCCTTCTAAAGTGTAATTTCAGTATACTTTAGATACGGTGAAGCACATATATCTTAAATTATAGTTCAGTGACATTTGACAAGCATAAAACCAAAAAAAAACAAACTCATTGCCGTTCATTTTATTCAGACTCATAGCGACCATTTAGGACGGAGTAGAACTGCCCGTAGGGTTTCCAAGGCTATAATCTTTATGGAAGCCAAATGCCACTGCCACATCTTTCTCCCGTAGAGCGGCTGGTGGGTTTGAACTGCCAATCTTTTGGTTAGCAGCCAAGTGCTTAATGGCTACACCACCAGGGCTTCTTGAAAACTGCATATACACGAGTAACTTATACCCCAATCAAAATATAGAACATTTCCACCACCCTAGGAATTCCTCATGTCATGTTTCAGTCAATTCCCATTATTCTTCAACCTTTGCTCTGATTTACATCACTGTAGATTGGTTTTGACTATTCTGAAATTTTCTATGAATGTAATCATACAGTATATACTTTTTGCATCTGACATTCTTGCTCAACATGTTTTGAAGACTCTTGCATGTTATTTACATCTATCCGTAGTTCATCACTTTTTATTGCTGTAGTGTTTATGAGTAGTTTTCAATTCTTTGAATATATCAAAGTATTTTTATCCACTTTTGCATTTTTGGGGCATTTGAATTCTTTCCAGTTTTTGCTTATTATAAATATACTATTGTCTTCATTATTGCCAGGCTTTATAATATTCTATAATGATTTATACTTGAAAAAATGTGCAATTTACTTAAGCAGCTTTGCTAAATTTAGAGGAAAACATTTTTTTGGACTACCTGTTCAGAAACAGAAGGAACCCTGGTGGTGCAGTGGTTAAGCGCTTGGCTGCTAACCTAAAAGTTGGCAGTTTGAACCCACCAGCAGCTCTGAGGGAGAAAGATGTGGCAGTTTGTTTCCATGAAGGTTACAGCCTTGGAAACCCTATGGGGCAGTTCTACTCTGTCCTGTAGGGTCACTGTGAGTTGGAATTAACTTGATGGCACAGAAACATAGACTGCTGATTGAGACCTTGCTTTTACAATTGTGAATATATGCACATATACACTTACTGTTACCTAGAAAGATAGAAAGTGAATAAAAAATCTGACTACTTTAATTTAAGGAACTACCACCATTTTCATAAGATAATTAATTTTCTCCAAATATAAGCTAGATGACATTGCTGTATAAGATACTGGAAAACAATTAAGTAATTTTAAAGAGATAAGCTTTTAAACTTCATAAATCACTTTTTCCAGGATTTTTCTCAGATATTTTATTATGAATTCAATCAGTGTAAGATAGTCATTTTACATTATTATATATCTGGAAAAATGTTTTGAAATCCTATTCCTTTGATAAATACATTTTCACCTTTGTTAAGTAAGTGACCAATCTGGTAAGCTGGGACTAACTCCAAATATTTCTAACAATTCTCTGCAAATGTCTTACAACAGACTTTCCACTCTTGTATTATTATAATGAATCAACTGTAAAACTGGATTTGCAGAATGATGTAAAAATCATATTCAAAACTAATATTGCAGGCAGACATTACCCTGAAGTTAATTGGGATATTTGTTTGTGTGCTTGATTTTTCTATAACATTGAGAAACCAGGTAAAAACCTGGTCTCCTAATTAACTAACGACTTCCAAAAATAAATTTATAATGTTTTTTTCCTTTGAGAGTTTAGAGAGAATAAGATGCCTGAATATGCTAAGCTAACTAATCAAATAAAGCTAAAGTCTTTTCCTAAACCAGCACAAACAAATCAAAGACACAGATCTAAATAGTGTTTGATCTATACTCAAGTTATATGAAACTTAAGAGAGTGGCAATGCTGTAACAGATTTTACCTTTCTCTTTGTTTTTGGCAACAAAATAACTGAAATCAACATAAGGTCGTTTTAGAAGGCTTCATATTCATATTCAGGAATAAATAAACTGGCAACTTTTAAACCTAGTAAGTAAAAGGGAGACTTTCATGAGCTGCTTTTTCTCTAAACTACAAGTTTGGATAATAACGTCACTGTAGGTACCTGACTTTATAACTAGTATAAGCAATTTTTCATAATAAACCCATACTTAAATTTTCTGTTCTTCTCTGTTGTCCTTCCAAGTGCATTCTCAAGTTTTTTGCAACATTTCTAAAGGCAGAGAAGTAAGAAATGTTGAGCAAAAGTAAGCCAGAGATGTGTCAGGGCTCCAAAGTCATTCTAGCTATTTATAGCAGTCCTTGTTTTAATAAGAAGGATAACCACTAGGACATATTTTGGAAAAAAATCTTGGATTTATTTGTTTCACTGCCAAAGGTCATTTGATATGACAATTACCAGTTGGAACATTGGTCTCAACTGATCAGATAAAGACAATAAAATGTATTTATTTTCCTGTTGAAACTTCTTATTCTTTGCTGTTGTCATTGTTGCTTAAGGAAAATAAATCTGCCATTGTCCCTGCCCACGCTGCATCCCAACCCAGTGACTTATAACACCCATTCATTAGGGCAGTTACAAACCAGGCCAGCACTTCGTTCTTCTTTGAAGTTCTATTCAGTTAATAATTTGTACTTAACTGATCATTTATTTCAAATAAAACTTTAGCAACTCTTACAATTTGCATTGCTTACTTGACAGGATATGAGGGATTAATGTTTAAGATAATTCACATGGATGTCAAAAAAAGATTTTTAAATTTTTTATCTTGCTTGCTGAAAGTGAAGAGGGCTTGAAGTACTTACTGACGAAGATCAAAGACTACAGCTTTCAGTATGGACTGCACCTCAACATAAAGACAACAAAAATCCTCACAATTGGACCAATAAGCAACATCATGATAAACAGAGAAAAGATAGAAGTTGTGAAGGATTTCATTTTACTTGGATCCACAATCAACACCCATGGAAGCAGCAGTCAAGAAATCAAACGGACTGGGGAGAGAAAAAAATGGCACTCCAGGCAGAAGCACCACGCTGTCCTGCCACAGCAAAGATCAGAAAAACTAAGCTGAACAGAGAATACAACAATCCTGAAACCCTAAAACATCAAATGAAGAGATAAAGAACTCAGCCAAGCACCAAATGGAGTGAGAAAACTGTCAGAGAACAGAGAGCAAGGAGAGATTCATGCAGAGGTCCCCTACCAGCTAATGCAGTGTGGATCCGCCATCTTGGACCTCTATCGGAGACCAGCAAACGGGGTACGAGAAAGCAGCTTCACAGAGCTTCCAGCGGGAGACAGAACAACCAGTAATTGGCGATATATGCTTTCCCACCCCCCACCCTTCTTCACCCTGACTCGGCCTCCTCTGCTTCCTGCGGCCACAGACTCTTGACCAGGAAAAAGCGGCTGCTTGGATTCCACACACCTGAACGGGTGGCTCTCTAAGTGCCATTTGTTGGCTGCTGGTGTTGCTTTTTTTCCAATTCTTTTTATTTCTCCCTTGCCTCTCCCCACCTCACCCTCCTTTCCCTCGAGTACCTCGCTCTGTGCGCCACCTTTGCTTCTTCCTGGGGGGCTGCAGAGCCCTGGTAATTTGTGGTATATGCTTTCCCACTCTCTACACTTCTTCACCCACACTCGGCCTCCTCTGCTTCCCACAGACACAGTCTCTTGTCCAGAAACACCAGCCCGCACTAGCTGGTTCTCTGAGTGCCTTTTGTTGGCTGCTAGTGTTGCTTTTTTTTTTCCTGCTTCTTTTGATTTCTTACTTGCCTCTTGCCACCTCTCCCTCCCTTCGCTCAAGTAGCTGGCTCCGTGCGCCATCTTTGCTTCTTCCTGAAGGGCTGTGGAGCTCCGTTTGAGTGTGGAGCTGCCTCCTGGTTTGGGCTGCTGCGCTGGTGGGATCCCAGGGCTTTTGCTGGTTTGTTTGTTTAGAATTGTTTGTTTGTTTCCTTTTCCTTTTCTTGAGTTGGGAGCCCTTTCTGGCCAGGCTGAGCTGCATGGCAGGAAGACTCCCCTTCGGCTTCCACAGACGTGCAGAGGGATCCCTGAGAGCATTTCTTTTTACGTTGTTTATTTTTTTATTTATTTTCTGTTTCTTTGGGGGCCTTTCTTGTTTTTTTTTTTTTTTTTTAATTTGCTTTGTTTTCTTTTTCCTCGTTTTCCCTTTTTGTCTTTCTTCATTGCTCAGTTTTTCCTTTCTATATCTTCCTTCTCTTTCTGTTCCCTGAATATCTGGCATTGTATACCTCTACACCTTCTACCCAGGCTGTACTGCAACACC
>NW_004444097.1:1697030-1729498 GCF_000243295.1 Trichechus manatus latirostris | reverse complement strand
ATGTGTATTTTTGCCAAGAAAAAAAAAAAAAGGTTGAGAAGTTAGAGGGTTGATATGTTGTGAGGTTGTTAACCAATGTCATAAAACAACATGTGTACTTCTGTTTCATGAGAAAGTATTTGTTCTGTAAGCCTTCACCTGAAGTACAATAAAAAAAAAAAAAAAGAAATCAAACGATGTATTGAATTGGGCAAACCTGCTGCAAAAGAATTCTTTAAAGTGTTGAAAAGCAAAGCTGTCACTTTGAGGACTAAGGTACACCAACCCCCAAACCATGGTATTTTCAATCACCTCATATGCATGTGAAAGCTGGACAATGAATAAAGGAGACCAAAGAAGAATTGGTACCTTTGAATCATGGTGTTGGTGAAGAATATTGAATATACCATGGACTGCCAGGGAAACAAGCAAATCTGTCTTGGAAGAAGAAGTACAGACAGAATGCTTCTTAGAAGTGAGGAGAGGTGGGACCAAGATGGCAGAGTAGTCAGATGCTTCCAGTGGACACACTCACAACAAAGTCCTGAAAAAACAAGTGGATCAATTATATATGACAATCTGGGAGCCCTGCACATCCAAGGCAAAGATAAGGAACTGAACTGAGTGGCAGGGGAAGGGAGAGATGGTTCGCAAGCAGCGAGGAGTTGCCAGACCTGACCCGGCAAGAGCCTGAGCCCTTCAGGCCTGGTCAATTCGGGGGTGAGCAGTGAGGCAGGCAAGCAGCCATGCTTGGGAGGCGCATTTTCTGCACCAGGAGAGACCCAGTGCCAGAGAGTCTACTCGGCCACCCAGAACCAGTGTGAAACAGCCTACAATCTGTGAAAGATAAGTAATTGCGTATGGCCTACCGCATGGATCAAAAATACCCCCCTTAGGGAAAAACCTCTCCCATTTACCTCCCCACTCCCTGCTCTGCACTGGGTCCCAGAACAGCTTCCGTAATTGCTGAGTCCCCTGGGTTGGAAATAAGATCCGTCACATGCCCTGAGCCATTGTCCCAGCCTTGGAGAGTGAACAAATTAACAAACAGGGTAAAAAATATACTGCCGGCTCCCCAAAGCCAGGAAACCAGGGTAGGCACAGCTATTTGCCTAGGCTCAGGCATATGGGATCCATGGACTTTGAGTGTCTTTCCCCCTGTGGAGATTTGTGTGGGCCCATTTCAACAGTGAAGGCCTTCATTACCATTGTACAACAGGGTATATACCTGAAGTCTAACTTGAACTGTTTCAGCTGTGAAGCGGCAGGTTTGTGATATTTGACACTGCTCTGTCCATTAAGCAGGGTCTTCACCTACTCACATCAGGGGCCTGAGGACTGGTGGCTCCACTCACGCCACCTAGCCACCTGCGAAAGGGGGCCAAGAATAAGAGGTGCACCCTAGTCCTTACAGCCAACAGCACCTATGTGTTCTAGGGAACAGGGACACGGCTTCCTCCTGGACACTCTGCCTTGCTCAGAGTGTGTCCCCCTGCTGCAGCCAGATGCCTGTGCCTACACCAATCACCCATGCCTTTCTAGGACTGTAGATAAGAGCCTACACCACACAGTTGGTGGCTATCTACCTGGGCACCTGAGCTGAATCCATACAGGAGAAGTGGGTGGACTCCTGAGCTCACATACCTAGTAACAGATCTAACCACCCGGAGACAGGACATTAGAGCTTCAAAGGTGCCAATAATCATACTAGCTCATATGAGCAGCCTATTTGGGCATATCAAAACAAAACAAGAAACCAGGGCACAGTAAGAAAACATAAAATAAATAAATATAATAACTTATTGATGGCTCAGAGACAACAGTCAATATCAAATCACATAAAGAGGCAACCCATGATGGCCTCAGGAAGCTCCCAAAATAAAGCATCTAGAAATTTTCCAGAGGAGGAAAATTTCTTGGAATTACTGGAGGCAGACTACAAAAGATTAATATACAGAACCCAAGAGAGCATGGCCCCCAGATTCTCTATCAGCCCAGAACTAAAACAATTTCCGAGGCCAACTCTTCAAACAGGGATTGGACTGGACTATAGGACATAAAGTGATATTATTGTGAGGAATGTGCCTCTTAGCTCAAGTAGATACAAGAGACTAAATGGGCAGCTTCTGTCTGGAGGTGAGATGGGAAGGCAGAGAGGGTCAGGAGCTGGTTGAATGGACACCGTGAATCAGGGGTGGAAAGGAGGAGTGTGCTGTCACAGTATGGGGAGAGCAATTAGGGTCACATAACAATAAATGCATAAATTTTTGTATGGGAGACTAACTTGAAATGTAAACTTCATTTAAACTGCAACAATTAAAAACAAACAAACAAAGAAAAATGTACCAGAAAAAAAAGACAACCCTCGGCTGTCAGCCCTTTTGGGGGATTTCTTTGCTGAAGGAAGCTGCCTTGCCCAGAATCACACCCCCTTCTAGGGGCAACCTTAATCCAATGACTGACCACCTTGGAGAGGGAAAGCCTAGCCCCCTCACCCCAAATTGGGACAACTCTGAAGGCTCATCTAGTTCCAGAGCTGCCCATGAGGTCGTTTGAGAGCTTCATTGAGACTGCATCACAGCCTGACTTCTCCCTTATACCCCTCCTGCTTCCTCCTCTTCCCTTCTGCAGGGCTGATGCCCAGAGCACTCCTGATGATCAACCTGCAGGCAAATCTCCATCTCAGAGTCTGCTTCTCAGGGAAGCCAACCTGTGACAGAGGCTGTGTAAGAAGTGATGAATTCTTGTGGCAATTTGGAAAAAAAAAGAAAAAGAAGTGAGGATAGTGAGACTTCATCTCCTGTACTTTGGATGTGTTGTCAGGAGGGACTAGTTCCTGGAGAAGTACATCATGCTTGGTAAAGTTGAGGGTCAATGAAAAAGTGGAAGACCCTCAACAAGGTGGATTGACACAGTGGCTGCAACAATGGACTCAAACAGCAACGATTGTGAGGATGGTGCAGGACCGGGAAGTGTTTCGTTCTGTTGTACATGGGGTCACTATGAATCGGAACCAACTCAGTGGTGCCTAAAAACAACAACAACAACAGCAACATCTTTTTATGATCAGAAATCTTTTAAAACGTTAGGGAAAGACTAGAATTTCCTACTAATCTAAACAGTATGCATATTTTCCCAACATTAATTTTAGAAAAACCAAGAATTCCAACATGGTATGCAACGAACTTCCACAAAGTCATTGACCAAATGAGTTCTCTAAGTTATTTCAGGAGACAAATGCTCTTTGATTGGACCTGGTGGTCAGCATTGCTCAATTAATTACCAAAAAGAATGGACAAACATTCCTTCTTTTGTCCATCAAATTATTCAGTTGATAATATTGTCCAATTGCGTAGCATTTCCAACCGTATTTTTAAATTTGTCACAGTGTTGTGGTCTTAAAGCAATGTCTGAAAATTCTCCAATAGAGCAAGGACTTCTTCTATTGTCCCTGCAAGCACTACCGCTATCATCATATGTAGAGAAGAAAGCTCAAGGATACTGACAGGCCGAAGAAGAATGCAAGGTATATGTTCTCATACACCAATCCATATGCCGTGTAGTTGTCTTCCATTTACCCCCTCCTGTTCCTTGAGATACATCTGTCATACTTTTTCCATCTACATATAAACCCTATAATATATTGTATTATTTTTGTTTTAAAGTCAGTTGTCTTTTACATAAATCATGAAAGAAAAATATCTTTCCCATTTCTGACACTCTTTATTTCCTTAAAAGATTTGAGTCTGCATTTTGTATAACTTCCTCCTGCCTGGAGAACAGGGGCAGATTATTCAATAGGTAAGGTAAGCATGATGCTTACCTTACTTACCAGATAATCTGTAGTGAACAACTTCACATGGGTATCACCACATCTTTGATGTGAAATTGAAATGTGAAATTGTTCTCTACAGATTAGTAAGTAAGCACAAGTAAGACCATGCTTACCTTGTTTACTGGGTCATTGCACCATCAGGGATTGTAATTTGAAAAGAGGCTTTGATTCTGTAGGGAAGTGTGTGGGGTTGGGATATAGACGGATGCCAGCCATACTTAGAAGCAGAATCTTTGATGTGGTAAAAAAAAAAACGTGAAATTGTTCACTACCGATGATCTGGTAAGCAAGGTAAGCACCGTGCTTACCTTGCCTATTGCATAATCCACCCCTGCTGGAGAACTTCCTTTAGCGTTTCTTGTAGTGCAGTTCCACTGGTAGCAAATAAATTCTCTCACCTTTTACTTCAATCTAAAAAAGTGTTCATTTTGCTTTTATTTTTTAAGGTTATTTTTACTAAATACATAATTCTATGTTGACATTTTATTTTCTTTCAGTACTTGAAATATTTTTCAATTTTCGAGTGACTTGCATTAGTTCCAATTCTCTGTATCACTATTTCCATTTATATTATGTGTCTTCCCTCCTGGCTGGTTTTAAGAGTTTTTAATTTCCATGTATCTGCTGAGATTCCTCATTTGTTCACTCACTTCCATCTTCCTGGAATCCTTGAACATATCTATAATAACTGTTGTATGTTTGTTTGCCATTAACAACATCCTTATTATCTGTAGGTCTCTTTCTATTGCTTGTTTGTTCTCATAATTATATGTCAAAAAAAGTTTCCTGCCTTTTTTTTTTGGGGGGGGGGAAGTATACTTAATAATTGTTTTTATTTCTTTACTTGACATTTTATATTCCATGTTTTGAGAGTCTTGGTTTTGTTGTCTTCTGTTACAGTGGCTTGAGTTTTGTTCTAGACAGGCAGTTAATTTACTGGAAGATCAGCTTGATTCAATTGATGCTTGGTTTTAGTATTTCTTAGGCTGATTTTGGAGCCCTGGTGGTGCAGTGGCTAAGAGCTTGGCTGCTAACCAAGAGGTTGGCAGTTCGAATCCACCTGCCATTCCTTGGAAAACCTAAGGGGCAGTTCTCCTCTGTCCCATAGGGTCGCTTTAAGTGGGAATCAACTCAGTGGCAATGGGTTTGGTTTGGTTCAGGCTGATTTTAGAGTGTTTCATCTGATAAGAATAGATTAGCCCTACTTTGGAGGTGTTACTTTTTTGGCTTCTCAACTGGACATCTGGGGATTCTCAGTGTGGTCTCTTCTCTTTGGCTAGTTGGTACACCAGTACCTCCTAACATTGTACAACAGGTGAAATCTCCATTCAGCTCACTTCCCTTCAGAATTGTTCTTTGTTTGGCTTTGTGAAGTCTCCTAATAATGAAGAATTTAGTGTTCAGCCTAAAATTCAAGAAGACCCATATGTAGGTTTTGGCGTTTCCGTCTCATGGCAGCTCTTTCCTCCGTGGAGGCTGCCTCATAAATTCCAGCCACTCCAGCCTCATCCTACCATCTCTTTCTCCAGAAAACCAGCTGCTATCTTTTGGATTACTCCTCCCTTGCTGCACTTTTGAAAGTAGCCTATACAGAAAGCCAGGGTTAATGTGGAGTTCCTGTCATATATTTTTCTTCTCTCAAGGATCACAACTCTGTACTATGTTTTGTATAATGCATGAAAATTGTTGAATCATTATTTTGTCCTGTTTTATAGTTGTTTATTGCAGGAGAATAAGTCCGAAGTTCATTATGTTGTTATGGTCAGAACTAGAAATGAAAAAAAAAGGCATTTATTGTGTACCTGCTATCTGCCATGTGGTATAGTAGATGTTTTCAAATAAACAATCAAGCTAGTCTTTAGTACTTGCTATTCACCAGGTGGGACCTACGTTTTATTTGTTTGGGGGAGAGGTGTTACAGGGCAGATTTTTATTCATCTCTCAGCATTTGCTCACGCTGTTTATTCTGTTATATCATTTGCATCCCCCCTAACTTCTATTTGTCTTGTGAAATTTGTCATCTCTTTTCTGCATTTTTTCTAATTCATCTCCCAAACCAAGATAACTTTCCCAACTTTGTTTTTTAGTAAAACACATTTTGATTCACCTCTTACAGCATTTATGACATTGAATTATAGCTATCTCTATTTGTGTTATAATCTTTAGCAAAATTTCAGGCTGAAACTGCTTCTTTCTCATCTTTGAGTCTTCAGCTTTTAACAGTATCTTGCACACCTTATGTCACCTTTAACGGCTTGCTGTATTGCATATGTACTATCTAATTTAAGTCACACAACAGCCATATGACATAAATACTATAATTCTCATTATTTTTAATGAGAACTGACCCACAGATAAGTGAAATATTTTTTAATCCAAGTCACTGCAGTCAATGATAGAACCGGAATTCAAACCCCATGTTTCCAAATCCATATCTAGTAACTGTCACTATACCACATTTATCATGAATTGCCTTTACTCCTGCTGGATAACCAAATGGAAAATAACACCATGATCCATAAATACCAGTGCAATTTCACGAATTACAAACCATCGGAATTGGAAGGGTCAATAGATTTTAATTTGTCTATTTCCCATCCAATGCCCCTCTACAACATCCCTAAGTCAGCATTCTTAAGCCCTAAAACAATTCACTCCTAATAGTTATAATTAATTCCTTGTGATAGTTCAAATCTACAATCTTAAAATTTCTGTTAACAATTCCATTCTCTGCCCATTAGGCCAATATAAAATTTGTATCCCTGATAATCCACTTCCAAAACTTCAAATATTTAAAGACAGCTCTGATGTCACCCTTACGTCTTTTTCTTTCAAGCTTAACATCTCTGACTGCTTCAGCTGCTGTTCATATGACATGGTTTCTGCTCCTTATGTCAAATATTCTCTAGTTATGGTGCAGACTTTTATGGATTCTAAAGCTATAAAAGGCACTATCCCATATGATCTCACAAATTTCTGTGAGACCATTATCTTAGGCATTATTGTAAAGCATTTTTTAAAGGTATTTTAAATAATAACAGCATACAAGAATGAAATAGCATACAAGTGTGAAATTTCCCCTGGTAACTGGAAATCTAGAGGATTTATGATTTACAGGTAAAAGCCCAGGGGAAGAATTATATAATACCAAAATCTTCCTGTAAGACATCAGGCTACTTTTTAAGAGATGGCTCATATACAATATTTTTCTATTATCTACCCTATTTTTCTCTTCTTTTTGCTACCTTGACTACTGAAGAAAAGGAAATAGAGAGGCAATGAAAGAGTTCTATGTGTGAGACGTTCTATCTCCTTTATGAACACTGGCCAGATGAAGTGGGTTTTATGAGTCTGTAGAGTTGGAGAATACATATTTTCAATAATTAATTCTACAATCTTAAAATAATTTTCACTGTGAATCAACAGCTGATGGGTGGGAGGTAGACATAACGGAGAAAATATGGAGTAAAAGAGATTATGAATCGGTATTACAGAAGATCCACATTTTAATTGGGTGAATGAAGTAAACTCTTGGCTAGATTGAAATGTTAGATTCTGGTTGGTTGTGATTTTCTTTTAAGTTCCAGAAATATGTCAACTCCCAATTTAGAACAAATGCTCACATTCAGAATAAAGAGGAAAGCCCCATCCCACTCAGTGGAAGAATTCAACATAGCCATCGGACAATCAATAATGCTATGAGTCTGAAATTTTACTCAGATTATAATAGGCAGTGGACATTCAATAATATCTCACTTGATTCTTTAGTGTTTATGAGACACACCTGATTTTCTCTGAGATGGAAAATTAGCCCATGAGCCAATATCCCCAACAAATCTGGAAAAGCAGTATCAATGTCCATGGGTCCCTGAACATCCTGTCTCTATTAGCACTTTTCCAGTACCCTGGGAAGTGTATTTCTCTCTCTCACACTCCCCCACCCCCTACACCAACATTCAGCTTAGTTTATGTATTGGCCCAAATCTCCATTCACTTTCAGTTTTAGCCTCAGACTTTGGAGACCAAATTAGACCAAAGTACTTTACCATTTACTTCTGACATCCCTGAACTTGTGTGGGATCACTAACCCCATATCCTTCAGATTTTTATTAGTATCTTAATATTTACCTTTAAGTGTTGATTAGTCTAAGTGAAATTGAGGCATACTATGTAACATTCATAAAATTTTGGAACTGCTTTTTCACGAACCTATACAAGATGAGTTGGAATTGACTCGATGGCAATGTTTTTTTTTTTTTTTTTTTTTTTTAAATACAAGCTGAAACAGCAACAATTACATGTTAAATGACTGATTGAACAAAGAAAACCTTAATAGCATACTTTGCATAACAGGACTTATTAAAATCCCATGGTTGCTTGCAGAGAAATTGTTTGTTTGCTAGAATCTGCTAAGGAAGAAACCAATCTAATATGCCTTTAGAATGCGCATATTTCTTAGAGGATACCTGCTGCAAAGATCTTCCTGTCATTCAGCTATGGAAAGGTGCTGAAATTAGTATGCATGATGAAAGTTTAGATGCAGCTGAAAACTCAGAGACAATTGTTTTATCTTCAAAGCCAATTCATTCTTCCATTGCCACATTTTTAAAGCTAAGACTTAAAGACAAATATTCTCAAGTGATTTTATGGAGCAACAACTACATCAGATATAGAAATAAAAACATGTAAGTTATGGCAATGATCCCAATTCTACTTCTGAAAATATTCAATCAGTCTGCAAAACATCAGTTGGTGGGATTGCCTCGAGGAATTTCGCCATAACCATCAACCACATCTTCTGGTTCCATAATCTTCAAATCTTACTTCAGTCTTATAGTATTATAGTAGAAGAAAGCTTGATAACTTGGTGGAAACATCATCCCAAGAAAAATAATGGAGGAGGTAGCCAAGTATCCATTTGCTCTATGGTAACCACAGGGACAATCTAGCAGCTAATGGTGCTAAGAAGTTATTGACCTTGAACTAATATATCAAGCTTTAAAAATATGATTACTAAAATTTGAATTAAAAATTACAATAGTAATTGCATTTTGATAAAATTTTGATTCATTCTACAGTAGTATTTAGCTTTAGGTTAATAATGACTTTGACACTCAACCATTCAGAATTTGGCCAAATGTTTATTTAGTCCTCCTCTACTTTATATATGTTTGTAAATTTGAGGTTTTTTTTTTTCTTCTAGTAGTTACCTTCATAACTGATACACACACAAACATATACATATGTAGTCTGATAGAAAACAAATACAAACATATACACACAGAAAATATACTATTACAAAAGATAAAAAAGGAAACATTTAAAGCAGAAATGTTACATAAGATAGCAGAACTCAAACTAAATGTATTTTCAATGCTATTATATGTAAATGAATAAAATCAACAGTTAAGAAAAGACTCTTAGATTGAATAAGTGGAGCCCTGGTGGCGCAGTAGTTAAGAGCTCAGATGTTAACCAAAAGGTCAGCAGTTCGAATCTACCAGCTGCTCCTTGGAAACCCTATGGGGCAGTCCTACTCTGTCTTATAGGTTACTATGAGTTGGACTTGACTTGACTGCAAAGAGTTTTTTGGGTTAAACTGGGCAAGAAAAAATGTATCAGTTATTCTGTTTGTGTCACCAAGATCCCTTCTCCAGCACTTGCTGCCCTATCTTCTGCTCTAGTAGGTAAATTGCATAAGACTATATCATTCATATTCTCTTGCCAGCTGGTTTCTACTTAAATTGTGCTAATGGGATGCACTAGCAGGAGATTAGAGAGTGGGAGGAGAGAGAGAGATTATGTATCTCTTCCCTATTCCCTCCCTGCTTCAGCATGCTACCAGACAGCCCATCTTCCACAGTGCCGGCTCTTCCTGGACTTCAGTATTGAAAATTATTCCCTTCGTCCCTTAGGATCTAGCACTGGCAACAGCTTTTCACTGCTACTGGTCTCTGGGTATTGTAGCACCCATTGCTGGGTGCCTAAACTCTGCTTATACCAAGTACTCCCTTTACTGTTTGTTATAATGGGGGGCCATTTACATGAAATTTTATTACTTACAAGATCCTGATTAATATAGCAGCTTCTACAAAGTGAGGTATCTAGGAATATTCTCTTTAAACAGAATGGCAATAGCTGCACCTTGCACTGCCCACCATGCAGGAAGAGTGTGGTGCATGGGAGTCCTCTTTGGAGGTTGGGAGCAACATTAACATGTTTGTGCATTCCAACTCATTTACTGACTAACCCACAAGTATGCTAAATTTTAGAGGGGATCCAGAGAGAAAGAACACTTTGCAACAGGTCCAGTCTGTGCTGTAAGCCCTCCTGTTGTGTGGGCATTATGACTAGGTAGATCAAATTGTACTTGAAGTGTGTGTGGCTGATCATGATGCTGTTGGAAGGCCCTAGCAAGCTTCTAGAGGAGAAAGGCACTTTAATCCTCTAGGATTTTGAAGCAAATCTATGTCCTCTTCTGCCAAATATTCTTCTCCATTTGAGAAGTTTTTTCTGTCTTGCTACTGGGATAAATGCCTGACAATGGTACACCATGTGATTTGAGGTGTTCATCACTAACTGGATGTTATCCAACTCATCAAATCTTAAGGTTGAACATTCACATTAGCATTTCATTATTAGATGGAAATGATATATATTGAGACCAAGTCTTAACAGGTATGGGAGGTACAAATGTATTGAATGACTAGGTGGCTTAGACTCCCATAATCTACTGCTATAATATATTCTTTTTCACCACCTCTCACTCAGCTCACACGTATGCCTTCATGAGAAATTCTCTTTGACCATCTAACAGAGTAAGAGGGAAAAGTGTGCGTTTGGTTAGGATATGAGTCTACCCAACATGCTGGGCTCACCTGGTAGCAGATGGATGTTGCATTAATGTTCCATACTGGCATGGTCCTGAAAGACAGTGTTGAAGGAAAAAAATTTCCAGAGCAAAATTTCAGTCAGACCATCATGATGTTTACCTCATTTAAAAAGAAAGATGTTCTGACTCAAATGGGTTGGCCAGTTGCTCAAGGACTTGGAAAGAAAAACTGAAAAATTGGAGATAAGGTGTGTGAAGGCAAGGTCTGTGAATGGACCTCTCCCACATCCATATCACCACCTATATTCACCAGAGGGAATCCTCTAAAAAGAAAGTGCTCAACAATTAGGTGGATCAGGTGAATGACCTCCTGTAGGTTTCTATCAGCCTCTTTTTCCAGTGCCTCTGGTGCTTCCTTAAAGGAACAATGTTAAAGATAACTATAATAGCATGGATGGTAAGTATACATGAGCTCAACAAAATGGGTCACTCGTTAACAAGCCTGGTGTGACTACAATCACTTAGTGCCCAACCTGGCAGTACTAGAGGCCAAAGCTGAACTCCTGATATAGCACCACTCCATAGAGACACCAGCCAGTCATCTGGTGACTGGGGATTTCATTGGAGTGAACAATATGTCTACATAGAAACATGCTTGGGCAGGGTGATTTCATTGAACTCTTTATGAACAATGACTTGTACACATAGAAATATATGTATATTCTGGAAATAAGTTCCTCTTTCCTGCCTTCAGTGCTTCTACCAGTATCACTATATGTGACCTTATAGAATGCATTATTCACTGCCATGATATCTCACACTACATTTGCCTTTAACCAAAAAACTAATTTTATAGTGAAGGATCATCACAACAGATTCATGCCCATGAAATTCATGTTTCCCCACATGTTCTATCACCAATAAGCAGCTGGTCTGATAGAATGATGGAATGATCTCCTGGAGGTTTCGTTACAGTGCCAGCTTCGAAATAATATTGTTTGAAATTGTGGTGCTGGCCTAACATGTTAAATAATCAGCCAAAATATAGTGTCATGTTCCCTAAAGCCAGGATAGACTGGTCTAGGAACCAAGAGGTTGAGTTGAGAGGGAACACTGTCATTATTCTACCTAATATCCTATTCAAATAATTTTTTTTTTAAGGGTGTATCTTGAGTCAATCTGTCTCTCTCTCTTTTTTTTTAAATTGTGTTTTAGGTGAAAGTTTACAGTGCAAATTAGTTTCTCATTTAAAAATTTACATACAAGAGACGGACCAACATGGGACTATAGACGGAAACACCAGGCCTTCTTTCCACAGCAAAGACCCAAAAAACTAAGTAAAACAGAGACAAATGCCAATCCTGGAACCCTAAGCAACAAATGAAGAGATAAAGAACTCAACCAAGCAATGAGTGGAATAAGAAACTGACAGAGAACAGAGAGCAAGGAGAGATGTGGAGTGGAGGTCTCCTATCAGCTAATGCAGCATGGATTCACATCTTGGAATCCTGTCAGAGGTCGGCAGACAGGGAGTACAGGAAAGCAGCTTCATGGAGCAACCAGCAGGAGACAGAGCATCAGAGATACATGCTTTCCCACCCCCTACCCTTCATGTCCCTGCTTGGCCTCCACCACTTCCCAGCAGGCCACAGTCGCTCAACCAGGGAGGCACTTGCTCCGTGCCACTTGGATTAACCCTGCCTACGCTGGCTGGCTCCTTCAGTGTCATTTCTTTGTTGCTGTTGTTGCATTTTTTGACTTCTTTTAGTTTTTTCCCTCTCTCTCACCTCCTTCCCTTCCTTTCTCTTGAACACCTGGATCTGTTTGCCATCTCTGCTTCTCCTTGACAGGCTGTGAAGTGCCACTTGGCTGGGGAACTGCTTCCTTGGTCCATGCTGCCACATTGGTGGGATCCTTGGGGACATTTTTTGTTTTTCATTTTCTTTTTTCCTTTTCATTTTTCTTCACTTCTTGTTTTCTCATCTCTCTCTCTTCTTACCTTCTTTTCCTGTATCCTGAATACCTGGCACTTCTGGATGAGCTGTTCCAAGTGGCTTGGGAGCCACTTCTCTGTTCTGTTCCACTGTGTCTGTGGAATACCTGGGGGCATTTCTTTTTCTATTTTATCATTTTCTTTTTCCCTTTTTGTTTTTCTTCATTTCTCGGTTTCTCGTCTCTCTCTCTACTTTCCTTCTTTTCCTGTCTCCTGAACAACTGGTGCTGTGTGCCATCTCCACCCCTTCTAGACAGGCTGTGTCCCTGGGTCTGGGAGTCACTTCCCTGGTCACCAGTGGGATCCCTGGGGGTATTTCTTTTTCTTTTTCCTTTTTGTTTTTTTCATTTCTCAGTTTCTTGTCTCTCTCTACCTCCCTTCCTTTCCTTCCTCCCAACCACCTGGCATCTTTTCTCCCCCCCCCACTTGGTTTCTTGTCTCTCTCTACTTTCCTTCCATTGCTTTCCCCTGACCACCTAGTCACTTGTGCCTTTCTCTCTCCTTCTTTTTTTAAATCTAGCTTCTAAACTCACTTTCCCTTCCTTCCTTTCCTTTCTCTCCCATCTAGCTGTGTGTACCATATCTGTCCCTTCTTCATAGGCTGTGCCTCACGGCCTACCTAGAAAACCACTGGCACACAGCTTCCTCGGGTCTGTGCCACTCCAACAGTAGGCTCCCTCACCACTTTTTTTTTTTTTTTGGCTCCCGTTTCTCTCTCCTCTTTGTCTTCTTTCTCATAGTCACTTAGCTCCACATATCACAACTTCCCCATCCCTCCTGCCTATCTGCACTGTGCACTGAGCATCACATCCCTGAGCAGCACAGGCACAGTCTACTGGAATCTGCCCTATACTGATGCCCAACCTTGCCCTGTTGCCCCCAGTATGTGTCAAAAACAACCCATCCCAGCCCCTTCCCTTCTCCTGGACCTGCCTGTTACACCGTAGCTATGTGACTATCCCTGCCAATTGGACAAGGTGGTAAGAAGTATTGTGCCAACAGAGGAACAAACAACAATGAACACACAGCCTGCCTGCTCAGACATAACCAAATAAAACAAAAAAGCAGGGTGAAACAAACAAATCTACAATCAATAAATGAAGAAAATAAGTACAGAATGTCCTGAAGACAGCAGACAATATCAAAACATATTTAAAAAACAGGAAAAGATGATTCCAGTAAGTGTCCAAAATAAAAAAACCTGATGACTTTATGGTAGAACAAAAGACACTGGAACTACTTGATAGGGAATTCAAATCTCTAGTATTCAGAGCTACCCAAGAAAAAATTAGACAAAATCATGGAAAAGCAGACACAACAATGGAAGAATTCAGGAAAATAGTACAGGAACAAAATGTCAAAATAAATTCACAATTATAAATCATACAAAAACAGCAATTAGAAATCCAAAAGATCAACAGCAAAATTTCAGAAATGGACGGTGTCATAGAGGGGCTGAGGAGCAGGTTTGAAACAATAGAAGACCGGACCAGCCAAATTGAAGACAAATATTTGGATACCATTTTGTTTGGGAAAACTCAGAAAAAACAATGAAGAAAAATGAAGAAACTCTAAGAATGATGTGGGATACAAACAAAAGCAAAAATTTGCAAGTGATCGGAGTTCCAGAACAGGGGGAGAAAACAGAAAACACAGAGAGGAACATTGAAGAATTGCTGACAGAAAACTTTCCCAATATCATGAGAGATGAAAAGCTGGCCATCCTAGAAGCTCAATGAACCCCATATAGGATAGACCCCAAAAGAAAATCACCAAGGCATATCATAATCACACTCACTAAAACCAAAGACAAAGAAAGAATCCTGAGAGCAGCTCAAGAAAAAGGAAAAATCACATACAGAGGGGAAACAATAATATTAAACTCTACTCAGCAGAAACCATGCAGGCAAGAAGGTAATGGGATGACATAAATAAACCTTGAAAGAAAAAATTGCCAACCAAGAATAATATATCCTGCAAAACTCTCATTCAAATATGATGGTGAAATTAGGACATTTTCAGATAAACAGAAATTAAGGGACTATGTAAAAACCAAACTGAACTTACAGAAATTATTAAAGGGAATCCTTTGGTTTGAGAAAAAACACTATCAGATGACAGCCTCAATCTAGGATGCAAGACACACTGGCCAGATACCAACCTAGGAAATTAACTCTCAAGGATTAATCAAAGCTAATAGATTTACAACAGGGAACCAGAAAGGTTAATCTGTAAATGACAACAATGTCAGAACAATAAAGAGGGAAAAAAACTGTGTAGGCATAGACCATTCCAATGGAGGGGAAGGCAAGGCGATATCAACTAATAAGAGAATGGTTCAAACATAGAAAGATAAGAGAAAATTTCAAGGTAACCACAAAGAAAGTTAACAAACCTACTCATCAAAATAAAGAAGAAAAACATACAGTCTCAGTAAACACAAAATCTACAAAAACAAAAGAAATAAAAAAAAATCCACAAACAAAAGGAATTCAGCACAAGAGAGTATGAGGAGCAAAGAGAATGTCAACACCACAAAAAAAGCACTACTAAATGACAGCAATAAACTCACACCTATCAATAATTACACTGAATGTAAATGGCCTAAATGCACTCATAAAGAGAGAGTGACAGAATGGATTGAAAAACAGGATCCATCAATATGCTGTCTGCAAGATCCATCAATATGCTGTCTGCAAGAGACACATCTTAGAAATAAAGACATAAAATTATTAAAAATCAAAGGGTGGAAAAAAATCTATCAAGCAAACAGCTACCAAAAAGGAGCAGAAGTGCCGATATCAATCTCAGATAAAATAGACTTTTAAACAATATTCATCATAAAAGACAAAGAAGGATATTATATGATTAAAGGGACGATACATCATTAAGATATACCTATAATAAATATCTATGCACCCAATGACAGGGCTCCAAAATACGTAAGACCAACTGTAACAGCACTGAAAAGAGAAATTGACAGTTCCACAATAATAGTAGGAGACTTCAATACACCACTCTCTATAAAGGGCAGAACATCTAGAAAGAAACTCAACAAATATACAGAAGCTCTAAAGGCCACGATCAGTCAGCCTGACCTAATAGACATATATAGAACACTCCACCTAACAGCAACAAAGTACACCTTCTTTTTCAATGCACATGGAACGTTCTCCAGAATAGACCACATCTTAGGCCTCAGAGCAATCCTCAACAAGATCCAAACCATTGAGATAATAGGAAATATCTTCTCTAATCACCATGCCATGAAAGCAGAAATCAACAACAGGAAGAGCAAGGAAAAAAATCAGTTACAGCAAAACTGAATAACACCTTGCTTAAAAACCACTGGGTGATACAAGAAATCAAAAATGGAATAAAAAAATTCCTAGAATCAAATAAGAATGAAAACACACCCTATCAAAACCTTTAGGACACAGCAAAGGCAGTCCTCTGAGGACAATTTATAGCAATAGATGCACACATCAAAAAAGAAGAAAGGGACAAAATCAAAACATTAACTACGGAACTCAAACAAATAGAAAGAGAACAGCAGAAAAAGCCCACAGCCACCAGAAGAAAGGAAATAATAAAGATCAGAGCAGAAATAAATGAAATAAAGAATAGAAAAACAATAGAAAGAATCAACAAAACCAAAAGTTGATTCTTTGAATCAACAAAATCGACAAACCACTGGCCATACTGACAAAAGAAAAACAGGAGAGGACGCAAGACACCCAAATAAGAAATAAAATGGGGGACATTACAACGGACCCAACTGAAATAAAAAGGATCATAACAGAGTAGTATGAAAAACTATACTCCAACAAATTTGAAAACCTAGAGGAAATGGAAAAATTTCTAGAAACACACTACCTACCCAAACTAACACAAAATGACACTGAAAATCTGAACAGACCCATAACAAGAGAAGAGGTTGAAAGGTAATTAAAACAAACAAATAAACAAACAAACAAAAAGCCCTGGCCCAGATGGCTTCCCTGGAGAATTCTACCGAACATTCATAGAAGAGCTTACACCAGTACTACTCAAACTATTTCAGAACGTAGGAAAGGAAGGGATACTTCTAAATTCATTCTATGAAGCCAGCATAACCCCGATGCCAAAACCAGGCAAAGAGACCGCAAAAAAAGAAAACTACAGACCAATTATCTCATGAATATTGATAGAAAAATTCTCAACAAAATTCTAGCCTATAGAATTCAGCATCATGTAAAAAAAAATACACCACAAACAAAAGTGGGATTCATGCCAGGTATGCAAGGATAGTTCAGCATTAGAAAATCAATCAACGTAATCCACCATATAAATAATAGAAAAGAAAAGAATCACATGATCATCTCAATTGACACAGAAAAGGCATTTGACAAAGTCTGACACCCATTCCTGATGAAAACTCTCAATACAATAGGTATAGAAGGGAAATTCCTCAACATAGTAAAGGACATCTATGCAAAACCAGCAGTTAACATCATTCTTAATGGAGAGAGGCTGAAAACATTCCACTTGAGAACAGGAACAAGACAAGGATGCCCTTAATCACCACTCCTATTTAACATTGTACTAGAAGTCCTAGCTAGCGCAATAAGGAAAGAAAAAGAAATAAAGAGCATCCAAATTGGTAAGGAAGAAGTTAAACTGTATCTATTTGTGGATGGTATGATACTATACATAGAAAACCCAACAGACTCCATGAGAAAACTACTAGAACTAATAGAAAGCTTCAGCAGTGTTGCTGGATACAAGATAAACATACAAAAATCAGTTGGATTCCTATACACCGATAAAGAGAATGATGAAAAGGAAACCAGGAAAACAACACCATTTACAATAGCCCCTAATAAAATAAAATACTTTTTAGGAATAAATCTAACCAGGGATGTAAAAGACCTATGCAAAGAAAACTACAAAACACTACTGCAAGAAAACAAAAGAGATCTACATAAATGGAAAAACATATCATGTTCGTGGATATGTAGACTCAGCATTATGAAAAATGATAATTCTACCCAAAGCAATCTACAAATACAATGCAATCCGGATCCAAATAACAACATTCTTTAAAGAGATGGAAAAGCTAATCATTAACTTTGTATGGTAAGGGAAGAGGCCCTGGATAAGTAAAGCACTGTGAAGAAGAAGAAAATTACAGAAAAACTCCAGAAGATAAGCTAGATAATTGGGATCAGATAGTGTGAGGTAGGTCTCCTGCTTTGTCCTTTTTCTTCATTAGTTCATTGCTTTTCTGGGGCCTCTTCCCTTTCCATGTAAACTTGGTGATTAGTTTTTCCATCTCATTAAAGAACGCTGTTGGTATTCGGATCAGGATTGCATTATATTTGTAGATCTCTTTGGATAGATCTCACATTTTAACAATACTGAATCTTCTTATCCATGAGCGTGGTGTATTTTTCCATTTATGTAGGTGTCTCTTGTTTTCTTGCAATAGTGTTTTGTAGTTTTCTTTCTATAGGTATTTTACATACCTGGTTAGACTTATTCCTAAGTATTTTTATCTTTTTTAGGGGCTATTATAAATGATATGATTTTCTTGATTTCCTTTTCAAAATTCTCTTTGTTGGTGTATAGGAATCCAACTGATTTTTGAATGTTTATCCTGTATCAAGCTACTCTGCTGAATCTTTCTATTAGTTCTAGTAGTTTTCTCGTGGAATCTTTGGAGTTCTTTATGTATAGGATCATATCAACTGTGAATAGGGATAGTCTTACCTCTTCTTTTCCAATTTGGATGTCCTGTATTTCTTTTTCTTGGATTATTCCCCTAGCTAGGACTTTCAGCACAATATTAAATAGGAGTGGGGATAAAGAGAATCCTTGTCTTGTTCTGGTTTTCAGGGGGAATTCTTTCAGCCTCCCTCTGTTGAGAATGATGTGGGCTGTTGGTTTTGTATAGATGTCCTTTATTATGTTGAGGAATTTCCCTTCTATTCCTATCTTATTGAGAGTTTTTTGTCAGGAATGTGTGTCAGACTTAATCAAATGCTTTTTTTGTGTTGATTGAGATGATCATGTGATTCTTTTTTGTTGTTCTATTTATGTGCAGGATTACATTGACTGATTTTCTAATGTTGATCCATCTTTGCATACCTGGTATGAGTCCCACTTGGTCATGGTGTATTATTTTTTCAATATGATATTGAATTTTGTTGGCTAGAATTTTGTTGAAAATTTTTGCTTCTATATTCATGAGATAATTGGTCTTCAATTTTCTTTTTGTGGTATCTTGGCCTGGCTTTTGTATCAGGGATATGCTGGCTTTATAGAATGAATTTGGGGGTATTCCTTCCTTTTCTATTCTCTAAAATAATTTGAGTAGTACTGCTGTGAGTTCTTCTCTGAATGTTTGGTAGAATTCTCCAGTGAAGGCTGGGACTTTTTTTTGATGAATGTTTTTTAATCACCTCTTCAATTATTTTTCTTGTTATAGATCTATCCAGATTTTCTATTTCAGTTTTAGTTTAGGTAGGTAATGTGTTTCTAGATATTTGTCCATTTTCTGTAGGTTCTCAAATCTGTTGGAGTATACTTTTTTCATAGTATTCTGTTATGATAATTTTTATTTCAGTTGAGGCTGTTGTAATGTCCCACACATCTCATTTATTATGTGGGCTATTTGCTTCCTCTCTTGTTTTTCTTTTGTCAGTTTGGCCAATTGTTTCTTGATTTTGTTGATCTTTCCAAAGAACCAACTTTCTGTCTTGTTGATTCTTTAATGTTTTTCTGTTCTCTATTTCATTTATTTCTGCTCCAACCTTTATTATTTCCTTTCTTCTAGTGGCTATGGGCTTCTTTTGCTGTTCTCTTTCCATTTGTTCAAGCTGTAGGGGTAAAGTTTTGATTTTGGCCCATTCTTCTTTTTTGATGTGTGCGCTTATTGCTATAAATTCACCTCTGAGCACTGCCTTTGCTGTATTCCAAAGGTTTTGGTATGACATGTTTTCATTCTCATTTAATTCTAGGAATTTTTTTATTCCTGTTTTGATTTCTTTTATTACACAGTTGTTTTTAAGTTAGGTGTTATTCAATTTCCGTGTATTTGATACTTTTTCCCTGCTCTTTCTGTTATTTATTTCTACGTTTATGGTGTTGTGATCAGAGAGAGTGCTTTGTATTATTTTGACATTTTGGATGTCATTGAGGGTTGCTGTTTGTCCTAAAATGCAGTTTATTCTGGAGAATTTTCTGTGTGTGTTGGAAAAGAATTTATACTTTGCTACTCTTGGATAGTATGTTCTATATATATATGAGTTCAAGTTGGTTGATTTTGGCCATTATATCTTCTGTATCTTTGTTGAGTTTCTAGATGTTCTGTACTTTACCGAGAGTGGTGGGTTGAAGTCTCCTACTATTATTGTGGAGCTATTTCTCTTTTCAGTGCTGTTAAGGCTTGTTTCGTGTATTTTGGAGCCTTGTCATTCGGTGCATAGAGATTTATTAAGGTTATGTTTTCTTGGTGGATTGTCCTTTCATTCATTATATAATGCGCTTCCTTGTCTTCTGTGGTTGATTTTCCCTTAATGTCTACTTTATCTGAGATTAATATTGCCATTTCTGCCCTTTTTCATTACTTTTTACTTGATATATTTTTTCCATTCTTTGATTTTTAATATGTTTATGTCTTTGTGTCTAAGGTGTGTTTCTTGTAGACAGCATAATAATAGGTCATGCAGTTTTACTCATTCTGCCACTCTCTGTCTCTTTACGGATGCATTTAAGCCATTTACATCCAGTGTGCTTATCGATATGCATGAGTTTATTGCTGTCATTTTGTTGTGCTTCTTTGGGGGGTTGCTGGCATTGTCTTTGTTCCTCTTACTTTTCTTTACTGAGTTCCTTTTGTTAACAGATTTGCTCTTCTTTTATTTCATTATTATAGATTTTCTGTTTAATGAGTTGTTATGTTTTCTTCTTTTTTATTCTGATGAGTAGGTTTGTTAACTTTCTTTGTGTTTACCTTGATATTTATCCTTATCTTCCTAAGTTTGAACCAATCTTTTATTACTTGATATCACCTTGACTTCCTCTTCGTTTGAAAGTTCTATACCTACATCCTTTATTCCCCCTTTTATTATTTTGATATTGTCATCATTTGCAGATTGATATCTCTGTTTCCCTGTTTTAAGTCTTTTAGTTTTGTTTTATTATTAAGAGTCTTGACCTAGATTGATATCTGGCTGATGCTGTCCTGTGTCCTAGACTCTGGTTGTTGTCTAATGTTCGTTTTCTACCTGAAGGATTCCCTTTAATATTTCTTGTAAATTCAGCTTGGTTTTTACAAAATCTCTTATTTTCTGTTTATCTGGCAATATACTAATTTCACCATTGTATTTGAGAAAGAGTTTTGCAGGATACATTATTCTTGGTTGACAGTTTCTTTCTTTTAAGGTTTTATATATGCCATCTCATTGCCTTCTTGCCTGCATAATTTCTGCTGAGTAATCAGAGCACTGTCTTATTGTTTCCCCTTTGTTAGTGACTTCATTTTTCTTGAGCTGCTCTCAGGAATCTTTCTGTGTCTTTGGTTTTGACAAGTGTGATTATGTTATGTCTCAGTGACTTTTTTGGTGGTCTCTCCTATATTGGGTTAGTTGAGCTTCTTGGATGGTAAATTTTTCATCTTTCATGATATTTGCGAAGTTTTCTGCAAGCAAATCTTCAACAATCTTCTCTGTGGTTTCCATTTTATCCTCCTGTTCTGGAACTCTCATTACACCAAAATTTTGCTCTTGATTGTGTCTGACATAATTCTCAGGTTTTTTTCATTCTTTTCTCTGATTTTTCCTCAAACAAAGTGATGCCCATGTATAGCTCTCACCATCTTGTCTGGGTGGGCAGGGCAGCAGCAGGCAGGGCTAGCCTGCTTCACTGTACACTCATTTGGCGAAGTGGCTGAGGGTGGACTGCTGGGCCCTGTCTGCCTTCTGATGTTGGTCCAGCAGTGTGGGTGCGTTCACAGCCCCTCACCAGATAGGCAAGTGTGTCAGACGGGAAGTAGTATGGGCTCTCTTCCCTTTGTTCAGCAGCTGGTTGAGTGGCGGGAGAGAAGGAGCAGTGTGGGCCCAGAGCAGCAGTGGGCCTGAGTGGGAGATGCTCTAGCCATGGCAGCTTGGAGAGGGCCAGCAGGAAGATGTGGACTGTGTATGGGGCTAGGTGTGAGGAACAAAGAAAAGAAGTGAAAGAGAAAAAAAGGTAGCTGGTGGGTGGAGGCTGGGCAGTCCTTGGGAATGTTGGAAGGGAGGAAGTGGCTAGGTGGGAGTGAGAAAGAAAAGGAAGAAAGGGAAAAAATATGGTGACGTAGGAGCCGGCAGGTGGGGCCTGGGAAGACTGGGGGTTACAGCTGGCTGGTGTCTCTCTAGCTGAGCAGCATGGTGTGGACCATTGGGAAGGGGTGGGGGGCATATGGGGCTAGGTGAGAGACAGAAATAAAAGGAAGAAAGGGGGAAAAATGGCATGGCAGGAGTTGGCAGGTGGAGGCATGGCAGACATGGGGTGATGGCAGGCCAGTAGCTCTCAAATCAAGTGGCACAGCGAAGCCCACTGGAAAAGGGTGGGGGCAGTGTATATGGCTAGGTGGGAGGGAGAAAGAAAAGGAAGAAAGAGAAAAAAAATATGGAGAGGCAGGAGCCAGTGGGAGGGGGCTGGGCAGACCTATGGTGATGGCAGCCGGTGTCTCTCTAGCTGAGCAGCATGGCATTGCCTGTCAGAAGGGGGTTGGGATGGCATATGGGATAGAAGGGTGAGGGGTGGGAAAGCATGTGTCTCTGGCTATGGAGTGCTCTGTCTCCTCTTGGAAGCTCTGTGAAGTTGCCTTCCCATACTTCCTGTCTGGGTCCTTACTGGCTTTCTTCCAAGATGGCTACACTATGCCGTGTTAATTAGTAGGAGACCTCCACTCAGTATCTCTCCTAGTTCTCTGTTTTCCTTCAGTTTCTTCTCCTTTGGGTGATTGATCTAGTTCTTTATCCCTTCAGTTGATACTTTGGGTTCCAGGACTGACATTTGTATCTGTTTTACCTAGTTTTTCCAGTGTTTGCTGCAGAGGGACTGCATGATGCATCTGTGCAGAGCACTATGTTGGCTCCACCTTTATTTAGAGAATTTTGTTTGCCTTCTCTGCACTGTTGTACTTGGTGGCTTTGTAATTTCTGTTCCCAAGGAAAGACCACTTCTGCCAAGAAATATAGCTATGTTTCCATTAAATTGGAATCAGAAACTGCATCTTGACGATTTTCAGTTCTTAATGTCATTAATTTAACTGGCAAAAAAGAGGGTTATTGTACCTGCTGGGATGATTAATTCTGATTATCAAGGGAAAATTGGGCAAGAAGGGCTGATCTGAAATCCTGGAGATTAACTATGGAGCCTATTAGCACTTACATGTTCTGTAGAAGGAGTCAATGAAAAACCACAGTCACCAAATAAAGGCAGAAACACTAGAGACTACGATTCTCTGAAATGAAGATTTTAGGCATCTCATGAGATGAAAATTTATGTCCTACAGAAATTTAGCAATGTATAGTTTGAGCATGGAATGGATGATAGAATAAAGAATTAATTATAATCAATTTTGGCCACACAACCACAAACATAAGCAGCTACAAAAGCGGGGAAAGTATCAGCCAATTTACATATTTTATGTTAATTCAATATTTCTTTCCTCCCATTTCCCTTGCTGTCTTGTGTGAAGAGTACTGATGGTGGGTAACATTAAAATTTAGGTTCTAGTTGGGGGTCTGAGTAAATTGCTAACACCCTGATGTCATTTAAGTCATAAAAGTTCTGTGGTCTCTACTGTTCTTGGAATGCAATTTTTAAAATGTAAGCAAAAAGCAATAATGGATGCTGAGTGGAAATACTGTTCTGGTGACATTTCGTTTGCTTCACTCATCTATTCTCTTTCCTTCTCAAACTTGCTTTGTGCCCCCGTAGGCTGAACCCTACAGTCTACATAATCCATGTTCCTTTGTAGGCTGAATTCCACTGGAATGCACTCAATGGGAAGTATCTGTAGGAAACAAGTTAGGAAGAGAGAGCGAGGACAGGGGTATTTCTTCCCTGATTCCTCCTGCCTTTGGTGCTGGCCTTCTGGCAGTGGTTGCATCCTTGACTATTTGCTCTGTGTGACCTTCCTCATAGCTCCAGAACTCACTTGCTTTTGGTAACACTATTGTTCCTTTTGGATCCTCATGGCATCCTATGGTGATGTCTCTTTGTTCTTCAGCATCTGTACTTGTGTTTCTCTCTCTCTTTTTAAACATATTTTTTTTACATTTCTGTAAACAAGGTCTTCTTTAAATTCTCCACAGTTGAATTTCTGAGTGAAGTCATGATTCCTCCCAGGCTTCTATTTAATAACAAAGCCCGATGGTTTACTGTATACAAGGAACACATCTAATACATTTTAACTCAAAAAGCTTAAAAGTGAAAGTTTGGACAAATGAGAATTTAGAAAAATTTAAGGATCATGATATTAATATCAAATTAGTTTCATTCATGGTAAAAATTTTTAGATGGGACAGAGCAACACCTTATAAATAAATGTTATAAATATTTATTAAGTACTACATCTGCAAAATTCATAAAGTAGAAACTTCAGGAAATAGAAACTTTAAAAAAGAAAATTTTTAACAATTCTCTTTTCTCAGATCGTGAAGGATCAAGTGGATAAAACAAAAGAGATTGAGGAGGAAGTAAATAGTGAGGGAGTGCTAATATGTGTATATTTATTCAAAATCTCATGGAATGATAGCTAAAATGGACTAAATATTGGGCCTCAAAGAACACTTCAGTATGTTTTCAAAATAAGTACAAGCAATGCAGAACTTAGTCCATGATAACAATGACCCCTAGAAATTGGCAGTAACCACTGTAACCAGAAAACCCATACCACTTGGAAATTGTAACACTATCTCAAACATCTAATCAAAATTTTAGAATAATAGGAAATAATAATAAATTACGATACTTTAGAACTTATTGAATATGACTGTAACAGCACTCAGAGATTGTTAGATACTTTAAACACTAAATTTAATATAAAACAGAAAAAAACAGATTAATGAATTAAGCATCTAAGTAAAAAATTAAAAAGAAACAATTAAATGGACCTATGGAAAAGAGAATTCAGGAATTAATAAAAGCATTAATGGAAATGAATGAATTAATAACTTGAATAAACCCAAGGACTTTTCTTAAAAAGTAAAGTGACAAATGAGTGTTTTCTGACTTTCTCATTCTCTTTTCAGAATCATTACACTGTCATGGATTTTTATTGATCCTATGTGTTCCAATCCACTACAATCTTTTTTTAATGCTAAAAGTGCATTTTCATCTAAATTTTTAGAATCAGTGTGTCAATATTTGAAAATAAATAAGCCTGCTGGTACTATGATTGGTATTGCATTGAATTGACAGATTAATTTAGGAGAATGGACACCTTTACAATTTCGAGTCTTCAATTTATGAACATATTATCTCTCTCCATATATTTATGTCTTTTTCAATTTCACTCAGTAATGCTATGCCCTGTAGAGGTTTTGCATATATTTGATTAGATTAATTTCTAGGTATTTGATACTTTTGATGCTATTCTCAGTGCTATCATTTTTGTATTTTAATGTTCCATTTGTTGTCTACAGAAACAAATTTTGTTAACGCTTTTCTAACACCTATATTTCAACCTCTTTGGATGTCAAATTTAAGGAATGTTTATCTTTAAATAACATACAGTTGGATTTTAATTCTTATCAATCATTAGGCTCTATGTCTTTTAATATAAATACAGCTATATTTAGGTTTAAATTACTATCGTCCTCTTTGCTTTCTAACTGTCCTACATTATAATCATTTTCTTTATTTTTTGGCTTTTGATTAATAAACATACAAAACAATCTAAATGAAACAACATGCATATGATAATAATAACAGCAATATAAGATCTAAATTGCAAGATTTAAAATAGCAATAGACATAGTAATTTACATCACATTATCATGCAAATTTAGAAAAAGAAGATCAAAATTAATGAGTTCTAAGGTCCTTCTGGAGCCCTGGTGGCACAGTGGTTAAAGTGCTTGGCTGCCAACCAAAAAATGAGCGTTTGGAACCTGCCAGCCGCTCCGTGGGAGAGAGATGTGGCAACCTGCTTCCATAAGCATTATCAAAACAAAAACAAACTAGTTGCCATCGAGTCCGTTCCAACTCATAGTGACCCTGTATCACAGCCTTGGAAACACTTTGGGGCAGTTCTACTCTGTCTTATAGGGTCGCTATGAGTCGGAATTGACTTGAAGGCAACGAGTTAATGGGTTTTAAGGTCCTTCTACTGAAAAGAGGTCACAAATTTATCTCTAGATTTCATTCAGTATGTGGATTAAAATTTCTAAGTAAATTACTAAAAAATGGACATAGATGTGTAATTTCCATAGTAAGCGTCAAAACGGGAATAACACACACACAGACACACAAGAAAATTCTATAAATCTAAACACAGGCAGGGTAAGAAGAAACGGTAATCTTAACAAAAACAAGACAAATATAAATATAAGATGACAGTTTGAAGTTCAGATATATTTATAATCACAAAAATCATAAATAGACTAAACTTTTCATTAAAAGAGATTGTAAGACTTGCTAAAAAGAAAACAGTGCTTTTTAGAGGAAATACATAGAAAGACAGAATTGTTGAAAATAAAATGTTATAAAATATACAAGGAATTTATCAATAAAAGAAGGCTGATATAGCCATTTTATTAACAGAAAAAATAATATTTAAGAAAATAAGGCATTATCAGAATAGGTTACTCTGAGTGTCATATCCTCTCATATCTATTCTCAGGGGTAGAAAAAGCAACTACTTTTCCTTATGTTCTTTTTGAGAGGTAAAACGTATTTCTGAGAAAAAAGCTCTAGTTGACAGTAAATTATCTTTCAAAGATATTTAAATAATAAGAAAAAATATGATACAATTACATATGTAGTAACTATTGCTGATGTTCTTCATTCCTTTGCATAGATTTGTATTTTCATCTAGTATCAAATTCCTTTTGCCTTGAATGAATTCTTTTTTTTTTTTTTTATGCTTCAAAATTTTTTATTTTATTTTATTGTTGTACTTTAAGTAAAAGTTCACAATTCAAGTCAGTCTCTCCTACAAAAATTTATACACATGTTGTTATGTGACCTTAATTGCTCTCCCTATACTATGACAGAACACTCCTCCTTTCCACCCCTGTTTCCCCATGTCCATTCAACTAGCTCCTGGCCCTCTCTGCCTTCTCATCTCACCTCCGGACAGGAGCTGCCCATTTGGTTTCATGTATCTACTCAAGCTAAGAAGCACAGTCTTCGCGAGTATCATTTTATGTCCCATAGTCCAGTTTAATCTTTGTCTGAAGAGTTGGCCTCAGGAATGGTTTTAGTTCTGGGTTGACAGAGAGTTTGGGGGCCATGCTTTCTGGGGTTCCTCCAGTCTCAGTCAGACCATTGAGTCTGGTCTTTTTACTAGAATTTGAGGTCTGCACCCTACTTTTCTTCGTGCTCCATGGGGGACTCTGTTGTGTTCCCTGTCAGGGTGGTCATTGGTGGTAGCCAGGCAACATCTAGTTCTTCTGGTCTCAGGCTGATGAAGTCTCTGGTTTATGTGGCCTTTTCTGTCTCTTGGGCTAACGCTTTCCTTTTGACTTTGGTGTTCTTCATTCTTGTTTACTGCAGGTCGGTTGGGACCAATTGATGCATCTTAGATGGCTGCTCATAGCTTTTAAAACTCCAAACGCTACTCACAAAAGTAGGATGCAGAACATTTTCTGAATAAACTTTGTTATGCCAGTTGACCTAGATGCCCCCTGAATGCATGGTCTCCAGAACTCCACCCCTGCTACTCTGTCCCTTGAAATGTTTCGTTGTATTTAGGAAACTTCTTAGCTTTGGTTTAGTCCAGTTGTGCTGACTTCCCCTGCAGTGTGTGTTGTCCTTCTCTTCACCTAAGATAATTCTTGTCTACTATTTAGTTAGTGAATACCCCTCTCCCTCCCTCCCTGCCCTTATAACCATCAAAGAATGCTTTCTTCTGTGTTCAAACCTTTTCTTGCGTTCTTGTAATAGTGATATTATACAATATTTGTCCTTCTGTGACTGATTAAATTCACTCAGCATAATGCCCTCCAGCTTCCTCCATGTTATGTTTCATGGATTCATCATTGTTCTTTGTTGTTGCACGGTATTCCATTCTGTGAATATACCATAATCTGTTTATCCATTTGTCTGTTGATGGGCACCTAGGTTGTTTCCATCTTTTTGCTATCCTGAACAGTGCTGCAATGAACATATATCTATTCGCATGATGGTTCTTATTTCTCTAGGGTATATTTCAAGGAGCGGGATTGCTGGATTATATGGTACTTCTATTTCTAGCTTTTTAAGGAAGTGCCAAATCAATTTCCAAAGTGGTTGTACCATTTTACATTCCCACCAACAGTGTATACGTGTTCTAGTCTCTCCATAACCTCTCCAGCATTTATTATTTTGTGTTTTTTGGATTAATGCTAACCTTGTTGAGGTGAGATGGTGTCTCTTTGTAGTTTTGATTTGCATTTCTCTAACAGCTAATGATCGTGAGCATTTCCTCCTGTGTCTGTTAGCCGTCTGAATGTCTTCTTTGGCAAAGTGCCTGTTCATATCCTTTGCCCATTTTTTAATTGGGTTATTTGTCTTTTTGTTGTTGAGGTTTTGCAGTATATTGTAGATTTGAGAGATTAGATGCTGATTGGATTTGTCATAGCCAAAATTTTTTTTCCCAGTCTGTAGGTTGTCTTTCTACTCTTTTGGTGAAGTTTTTTGATGAGCATATGTGTTTGATTTTTAGGAGCTCCCAGTTATCTAGTTTTTTTTTCTGATGTTTGCGCATTGTTACTTATGGTTAGTAGTCTGTTTATGTCATGTATTAGGGCTCCTAGCATTGTCCCTATTTTTCTTCCATGATCTTTATCGTTTTCGATTTTAGGTCTTTGATCCATTTTGAGTTAGTTTTTGTGCACAATGTGAGGTACGGGTCTTGTTTCAGTTTTTTGCAGATGGATACCCAGTTATTCCAGCACCGTTTGTTAAAGACAGTGTCTTTTCCCCAACGAATGGACTTTGGGCCTTTGTGAAATATCAGCTGCTCATAGGTAGATGAATTTATGTCTGGAATTCAATTCTGTTACATTGGTCTATGTATCTGTTGTTGTGCCAGTACCAGGCTGTTTTTTTACCTTGGCGGTATAACAGATTCTAAAATCAGGTAGTGTGAGGCCTTCCACTTTGTTCTTCTTGAGTAATGCTTTATTTATTTGGGCCTCTTCCATTTCCATATGAAGTTGGTGATTTGTTTTTCCGTCTCCTTAAAAAATGCTGGTGGAATTTGCATCAGGATTGCCTTGTATCTGTAGATCGCTTTGGGTAGAATTGACATTTTCACAATTTTGAGTCTTCCTATCCACGAGGAAGGTATGTTTTTCCACTTATGCAGGTCTCTTTCATTTCTTGCAATAGTGTCTTGTAGTTTTCATTGTATAGGTCTTTTACGTCTCTGGTTAGATTTATTCCTAAGTATTTTATCTTCTTGTGAGCTGTTGTAAATGGTATTGATTTGGTGATTTCCTCTTTGAAGTTCTCTTTGTTGTTGTAGAGGAATCCAACCGATTTTTGAATGTTTGTCTTGTATCCTGAAACTTTGCTGAAATCTTCTATTATTTCCAGTAGTTTTCCTGTGGATTCTTTAGGGTTTTCTGTGTATAAGATCATATCATCTGCGAATAGAGATACTTTGACTTCTTCCTTACCAATTTGGATGCCCTTTATTTCTTTTTCTACCCTAATTGCTCTGGTTAGGACCTCCAGCACAATGTTGAATAAGAGTGGTGATAAAGAGCAACCTTGTCTGGTTCCCTTTCTCAAGGGAAATGCTTTCAAAGTCTCTCCATTTAGGATGATGTTGGCTGTTGGCTGTTGGCTTTGTATAAATGCCCTTAATTATGTTGAGGAATTTCCCTTCTATTCTTATTTTGTTGAGAGTTTTTATCATGAATGGGTGTTGGACTTTGTCAAATGACTTTTCTGCATTGATTGATAAGATCATGTGGTTCTTGCCTTTTGTTTCGTTAATGTGGTGGATTACATTGATTATTTTTCTAATGTTGAACCATCTCTGCATACCTGGTATAAATCACACTTGATCATGGTGAATTACTGTTTTGATATGTTGTTGAATTCTATTGGCTAGAATTTTGTTGAGGATTTTTGCATAAATGTTCATGAGGGATATTGGTCTGCAATTTTCTTTTTGTGGTGTCTTTACCTGACTTTGGTATCAGGGTTATACTGGCTTCATAGAATGAGTTTGGGAGTATTCCATCCTTTTGTATGTTCTGAAATACCTTTAGTAGTAGTGGTGTTAACTCTTCTCTGAAAATTTGGTAGAATTCTCCAGTGAAACCGTCACGGCCAGTTTTTTTTTTTTTGTTGGGAGTTTTTTAAGTACGTTTTCAATCTCTTGTTATAGATTTAGTTGTTCTACCTCTGTTTGTGTTAGTTTAGGTAGGTAGTGAGTTTCTGGAAATTTATCCATTTCCTCTAGGTTTTCCAATTTGCTAGAGTATAATTTTTCCTACTGGTCTGTTATGATTCTTTGAATTTCAGTTGAGTCTTTTGTGATATCACCCATCTCATTTCCTATAAGGGTTATTTTCTTCCTCTCCTGTTTTTCTTTTGTCAGTTCGGCCAGAGGTTTATCAGTTTTGTCAATCTTTTCAAAGAACCAGCCTTTGGTCTTGTTAACTCTTTCAATTGTTTTTCTGTTCTCTATTTCATTTATTTATGCTCGAATTCTTATTATTTCCTTTCTTCTGGTGCCTGAGGGCTTCTTTTGCTGCTCTCTTTCTACTTGTTTGAGTTGTAGGGCTAATGTTTTGATCATGGTCCTTTCTTCTTTTTGGATGTGTGCATTTATAGCTATAAACTGACTTCTGAGCATTGCCTTTGCTGTGTCCCAAAGGTTATGGTAGGATGTGTTTTCATTCTTGTTTGAGTCTATCAATTTCTTCATTTCATCCTTAATTTCTTCTATAACCCAATTGTTTTTGAGCAAGGTGTTGTTCAGTTTCGATGTGTTTGATGTTTTTGTCCTTGCTTTTTGTTATTGATTTCTACTTTTATGACTTGATGGTCAGAAAAGAAGCTTTGTAATATTTTGATGCTTTGGATTCTGTTAAGTCTTGCTTTATGGCCTAATATGCAGTCTATTCTGGAGAATATTCCATGGGCGTTGGAAAAGAAAGTATACTTGGTTGCTGTTGTGAGGAGTGTTTGGTACATGTCTATGAGATCTAGTTGGTTGATTGTAGCTTTGTTGAGCTTCTTTCTGGATGTTCCATCCTTCACCGAAAGTGGCATGTTGAAGTCTCCTACTACTATTATGGAGCTGTCTATCTCTCTTTTCAATGCTGTTAAAGTTTGTTTTATGCATTTTAGAGCCCTGTCGTTGGGTGCGCAACTTTTTATTATAGTTATGTCCTACTGGTGTATAGATCCTTTAATCATTATATAGTGTCCTCTTATCCTTTGTGGTGGATTTTGCTTAAATTCTATTTTGTCAGAGATTCATATTGCCACTCATGCTCTTTTTTGAATGTTGTTTGCTTGACATATTTTTTTCCATTCTCTGAGTTTTAATTTGTTTGTATCTTTAAGTCTAAGGTGTGTCTCTTGTAAGCAGCATATAGACGGATCATTTTTTTTAATCCAGTCCGCCACTCTCTGTCTCTTTATTGGTGCATTTAGTCCATTTACATTCATCGTAACTATTGTTAGGTATGAGTTTAGTGCTATCATCCCTATAGGGTAGCTATGAGTCAGAATCAACTTGATGGCAATGGGTTAGGTACACAGTCTTTTATTTTATACCTGATTTTAAGACTTTCTATTTATTACTGGCTTGAATAATTTATTATGATTTGCCTTGGTGTAGGTTTGTTGATGCTTATTATTCTTGAAGTTTGTTAAGCTTCTTGGGTCTGTTGGTTTACAGTTCGCAGCAAATTTGGAAAATTTTCAGCCATTATTTCATCAAACATTTCTTTCTGTTTCCCCTCTCCTTCCATCTGCTTTTGTTCAGGGACTCCACTTATAGGTGCATTAATTGGCTTCAAATTGTTCCACAGCTTTCTTATACTCTGTTGACATTTTTAAATTCTTTTGTCTCTATGTTTTACTTTGGATAATTTCTATTGCTATGTCTTAAACTTTCTAGAAGGCAGGAGGGGACAAGAAAGCTGGTGATAGGGAACCCAAGGTTGAGAAAGGACATATTGACATGTCATGGGCAACATGTTTACTGTTTGTGTACTGTTTAAGGAGAAACTATTTTTTCTGCAAACCTTCATCTAAGGTACAAAAAAAAAAAAAGAATTGTCTATGTGAGATCAAATTGACAATAGCAACTCAAAAGTTTTGATGGGAAGCCTGGGGGCAGTGAGTTGAAGATAATGGTGAAGGAATAATTTGGAAGAGGATAGTGAGACTAGCAGTACAACTGGAAGAATGTAATTGATGTCACTGAATTGTACATGTATAAAATTTGAAAGGGTGTAACTTTGGCTATGTATCTTTTCACCAAAAACAAGGTCCTCCAAGGGAGAGTGTTGACATGTCTTGGGGTTGTTAACCAATGTCATAAAACAATATGTGTACTGACTGTTTAATGAGAAACTATTTGTTCTGTAAACCTTCATCTAAAGTACAATAAAAAATAT
>NW_004444097.1:1640684-1696930 GCF_000243295.1 Trichechus manatus latirostris | reverse complement strand
AATATGTGTACTGACTGTTTAATGAGAAACTATTTGTTCTGTAAACCTTCATCTAAAGTACAATAAAAAATATTTTTTTAATTAAAAAAATGGCTTTCATTTTCTTTTGTCTTTGCATGCCTATTTTTTAATTGAATGTCAGACATGTAAATACATGTACATCTATACAGGTAGTCTTTGACTTACAACGGAACTCTGTTCCAAAGACTCCATTGTAAGTTTCTTCTGAGATAAGTTGAATATTTCATTAAAAAAAAAATTTTTCATTATTATTGCCTTTTATTATCAGTATCTTGATAAATCATAACATTGAATATCTGTGAGTAAACCTCTGAGAATGATAACATTAGCAAATTGAACGCTGCAACACTGTATGTAGTGCATATTACTAAAGATAACAACAACAACAAACCAGACTGTTGTGTGGTTCATAGTAACTTGAATACCTCATAAGTCAGGGACTAATTATATATTTTTTCTTAGGTTTTTTTTTCCTCCCTATGATAAGGGGGAACAGGAGCCTTGGTGGCGTAGTGCTTAAGAGCTCGGCTGCTAACCAAAAGGTCGGCAGTTCAAATCCACCAGCCACTCCTTGGAAACTCTATGGGGCAGTTCTACCCTGTCCTATAGGGTTGCTATGAGTCAGAACCGACTTCACAGCACCTAATAACAACAACAACAAGGGTAAGAAGTTGTGACAATGACAATTTGTACAAGCTTATCAATGTGTGTCTGTGCATTTCTCACTTTTGCAACAGCAAATCACATTAAAAAATTATATTAAAATCCTGTATACTCACACATATTCACACACATAAATAGCTAGATGAAGCAGAAGTTTTCATTACTATATGCAATGTTCATTTTATTGTGATTTTCTATTCTACTTTCTCTTCATACAAATTGCTGATTTAAACCCACTAAATTTATTTCATATTATGCTATTTTACATTGTTGGTAGAACACTGGAAGTATTATTCCAAACACATTGGCAGAAAGTATAGTGTCTGATAACCTATGTATTACCAATAACTGGTGCAGCGTTGTTATTACTGATGAAGAAGTCTGATGGAAAATCTAAGAACAAGCATTTTTGAGCCTTTAGAGAATTTTATCATTTTTCTGGACTGGATTTACAAAACTAATATTGATCCTTGGCTACGTGTTTTGGTCGCGTCTCAGAGCACATGTCTTCAGGAAGTAATGCCACATATTGTGGAAATTATCACCTTTATTCCCAGTCTACTTCTGTCCTTATAAATTTGCCCCAGTATGCCAAATTGCTTTGGTTGTCTCTAATTCATTGGCAAGGCAAGATCTTCAGCTCTTTTTTCCCCTGGTTCTCTTTAACTGATGTTATCTGTGAGACTTATGCTTTGAAAAACAAAACAAAACAAAACAAAACAAAGCTAACCAAAGTAAAAAAATGTGGATGATGAGCAATCTCCTGGCAAAGGTTAGACAGCATGGACTGTTAGGCACACAGTTTGCTTCTGTAGTTTGCTTGCAAGGATAATGAAATCCTAACCTGATTCTCAGAAAACAGAAAGACACAGACCTCTTAAATATGTCTTAGACTTAAGCTTTGGTCAGATTTCAGGTGGGTGGCTGTATCCAATTGCTTTTTATCTCTCACTCGAAAAAGAGCTTATCTTTATCAGGAGGAAAGATGTTTTATGAATGGTAGTTAAGAACAGGTACAAAATGAGCAGGCTTTTTGTACTGCAACAATTACACTGGGTAACTCCATTATAAGTCACAGCAGTGCGAATCTTTTGGAAAGGGCCTCATCACTGAAAAACAATGTACTCTGTAATATGTAATATGCATCTCTCTCTTCAGACTTAATCTGAATTAAACTGTTACAATTCATTAATAATTATGATATTTAAATCAGCAAATTAAAAATCATCACTATGTGTTAAAATTCCCTCTGATGACACTTCACTATGTAGAATACAGTAATTACTTGGAGAAATCAGCAATTTCAAGGTAACTGGGCAGTTACAATATTTTATCAGGTAAATTACTAGTCACCATCAACATTCATCAAGGACTCATTTGGATTTTATTACAGGTTGACATTTACTTATTTGCCCAATTTTTAAAATTACAGCTGTTGCACGATTGCCCCAGGGCACAACTGTAGAAAATTAGCACACTAATCATATTAATTATCATAAATAAAAGGTTATAAAAGAGCAGCAAGTAATAGCATAGAATATTTTAAAAGCAACTTAGGGCATCCCCTGTAATACCCCAAATTTACACGCCACATTTAAATTTTCAAGTCTCTTTTAGCTCCATAGTTTTTAACCTTAACAGCTCTGCCATAGGGAAGCCATTGTTGATATCAACTCAGAAATGAAGAAGCCCAAGCTTAAAATAGCAGGGCTACTTCCTGAGATCATGCAGCTAGATAGTTTCAAAGTCAGCTCAGGAATGAAGGCTCTTGAACTCCCAATTTTCTTTTTTTCCCCTGTATTCCTCTTCCTTGCTGTGTTCAAGAGTAGAATATCATCCACCTTCTGTACTTCAGTCTATCAGTAGGTCCAGTGAATTAAAGATCCAAAGTACGGTGAAATGGGTGAGAGCCGGAACTCACCAGACTACCTTGTTTTTCTGGGTCTCCACCTTTGACAGGACACAGTCTTACCACTTTTCTATCACTCCTTTTAGTGGAAAATATTTGAGTTTTCCTTCTCTGCCAGGTTTCTGCCTTACACAGGTTCCAGCTTTCACAGGTTTTACTGATCTACTTGCTTTCTTCCATCTCCAGTGCCACCAACCTAGTCTAAGCAAACATCATCTCTTGTCTGGCCTGTTTATTGTGTTAACTCCCCCTTTCTTGCCCCCATAAAAATCTATCTTGTACAGAGCAAGCCAAATGATTTTTTAAAATATAAATCCAATCATGTTATTTTCATGCTTAAAGCAACCTATGGATTCTCAATACATATGAATAAAACCTAAGTGACAAACCATGTCCTACAAGACGGATGTAATCTAACTTCCTCTCTGATTATATCTCCTGTCACTCTCTACCTTGTAATTACTCTGCTCCCTTTGATCTGATTGTTGAATATGTTGCACTTGATTCCATTTCAGGGTCTTTGTTTTTATATTTTGCTCTGTTTAGAATGTTCTATTCCCAGATTTTTGCAGAATTTTTTCAAATTTATGTTCTTCAAGGAGACCTTCCTTGATAACTGAACGTAACCTAGCTTTTCCTCTTTCCCCCTTTTCTCCTACTTCCTACCCTCCAGTTGTTCTTTATCACATGAATCTGTTTTATTTTTATATCATTTTCTGCTCTCAGAAAATTACCTTATCCATGTGTTTGTTTACCTACTTACTGTACCCACCACCCATCTGTTAGTTTGTTGTACTTGGTGGCTTGCGTGTTGCTGTGATGCTGAAAGCTAGGCCATCGGTATTTTAAAGGATCTAATTTTATGGTAGCTAGTTTCTGAGTAACCCATTGCTGTTGAGCCGATTCCAACTCATAGCGACCCTATAGGACAGAGTAGAACTGCCCCATAGAATTTCCAAGGAGCAGCTGGTGGATTCAAACTGCCGACCTTTTGGTTAGCAGCCGAACTCTTAACCACTACACCACCAGGGCTCCAAGTTACTCCAAATGCCTTTCTTGCCAGGGATTGTCGACAGTATCCCTGCTCCCCAGGTGGTGTGAGCAATTTCAGGTTTATGCCTTTGAAAGGAATGAACGTGCCTTTCCCTTCCCCTTTTCTTTTTCTTTCTGGCTATAATGAAAATGTGGTGCAACATTCTGGGACAATGTACACTAGGAAACTGGGGTCTCTGATGACATGGAGCTCCACAGCAATATTTCATTCCTGATGATGTTGTGGAGGAGGCTGGGCTTTATGTGATGGAGATAAAACGTTCTTGTTTAAGCTAATCGTACTTTGCATCTTTGTCCCATGGAGCTGAACTTATATAAATATGTACTTAAATAAAAATCTGAGGGTCCCAGTGAGTAGAGCTGTCCAGCAGATTTACATTCTGGCAGAGACAGACGATAAATAGACACACATATACAGATATATGTTTTTGTTTTCCTGGATTAAAGCAGTATGAAACCCTTAAAAATCAAACACATGTAACCAGAACGTGTGATATACATATATGAAAAAAATCTTATATTTCTAAAACAAAGATAGAGTCATTTTTCCTCATGTAACCAGAACGTATGATATACATATATAAAAAAAATCTTATATTTCTAAAACAAAGATAGAGTCATTTTTCCTCAAAATAATGTGAAGTATCTGTTTCCTTTGTGGTTAACTCTGTGGCGTATGCACAGGAAATAACGGTGCATGGGAAGAGTAGCAATGGTGCATTCTATATTAATGTTCTCTTCCCATTGTAGTCTAGGGATTCCACCTTTATTGTCTTGTCAGATGTTAATTTAGGATTTGAATTATGAGTAGTTGCACAATGGTCAAAAGACAGCAGTGTCTGCCATTGGTTATGTTAAAGATATCACCGGAAAAATTATAAAAGATAAAGCTTACTATGCTCATTTGGTGGCTATCTCTAAACTAGTAATATGATTCAGCCAACTTTATCCTTAGGTATTAAAATATGTTTATAGTGTTGTAAATGTTTGCCTTTAAAACTACAATAGTGAAACTTCGCATGTTTGTGTGAACTGTACAGAAGAGACAGCGCTGTGATACTAGGTAGACCATATCACCATTCCACATTCCACATTCCACTTAACTTATAAACCATTCCTAGAATGGTCAAAATGAAGCAAGATGGTGTGTTTGAATATGCCAGAAACAAGGGTTGATGGTTTCTCTGTCTTTATGGAAGGTTGTAAGGCTGGGCAATGGAGGGCTCTTGACTTTGTGGCAGGTGGCTTGGATCTCCCTGTGTGGGAATAAACTTGTGCTATAGACCTGGTGACACAGTGGTTAAGAGCTATGGCTGCTGATCAAAAGATTGGCAGTTAGAATCCACCAGCTGCTCCTTGGAAACCCTATGGGAGAATTCTATTCTGTCCTACAGGGTAGCTATGAGTTGGAATCGACTCGACAGCAATGAGTTTTGTTTTTTTTTTAATATCCAGTACTGGAAATCCTCCACTGGTTCCTTGACATCCACACTCCATGCTTCTCTCCCTGATCTGTAGATTTAGGAATTGGATGATATGAAGCACCTCAATGAGCTTTCTTGCCTTCTGACTTCTGGTTGGTTCTTGTCATGGTGAGCTCCAATATCAGGTCTGAGTGAAGAAGGAGAGAAGGTGGTCATTACCACACTTTTTGTCTCTATATTCTGACATCTGCTTCTACCCTTTGCCCCTTCAGTCCCAGAGATAGTATTGATCCCAGGATATGGCATTATCCCTTTTTTGTTTATTCATGCACTATCTACAACTTTTAAATAGTTCCTTAAATACGCTCTTCAAATTACTCAATGTAAGTGTATCATCCATTTTCCGCCAGTGTCCTGACTGATACACTTGACAAATTCAGGTTTTAGTGAATATTCAAGAGAAGTTTCTTATTTCTTTCTTCTAAGGGCTTTTTTCAGTTATCTCTCCCACTTGGTTTAAATAACCTAGCACATTCAATAGTTAGGGAAGAAGAGATTTAGGACTGAAAAACCATAATGCCAGATTGGAAAAATACATCTATGCTATGTTCATTGCTTCATGCTGAGTTCTGAAATATATTCATATTAATTTGCTAGTGACTAAATTCCTAAGAAACACAATGGTTTTCATTGCTCTATTTCTGTTTCCTTTTTGATTCTTCAAAAAAACACTTTCTTTTCTGATATCTCTTTTTTCTTCAGAATCCATCTTTATGTTCTAGCTCAGAGCAAACGTTTCCCATACTTCTCTTTTTCCAGGCTTACCTCCTCTCTAGATCAGTAGGAATTTTTTTTCCTATTACTTCTCTTCAGTTGTATTTTATTTATTTATAGGCATTATATACATAGAATGAAATGCAGAGATCTTAAATGCGTGCACTGTGTAACCCACACCTCAATCAGGAAACAGAACACTTCTATCATCTCAAAAACTTCTCTCTCGCCCCTTCCAGTCAATAAGTCCCCAACCTGTGCAAACAGTGATCTGATTTCTATCACCATAGGTTAGTTTTGCCAGTTCTTGAACTTCTTTCACTCAATATAAAGTTTTTGAGATCTGTTATTTTTATTGTGTTAGTAGTTTGTCCTTTTATATTGCTAAGTACTATTCCATGGCATGAATATAATGCAAGTTATGTATTCATTCTCCTGTTGATGGACATTTGGTTTTCAATTATGCTTTTCCCCTTGACCGCCATATATATATTTTCTTTTCTGTACTGGTGAAAGTCTATGGTGCTTAACTGATAAATTTGATTCTCCACCCCAATACTCCTCCCTTGCCACCCGTTTCTAGCCTCAAACTCTGTGTTAAAGTCAAAGTGTGACTCAGGAATTTGATTTTTTTAAGGAGTAAATTATTTTGATCTACAAACAGAAGATTAATATAATTAAACCATTTAGTAGAACAATTATAAATTAAAATAATTAATAAATAGTCTTGTTCAAAAATGAAAGTCCAGAACAGTTATCTCTAACTTTGAGGAAATGAGTTAAAGAGATATTCAGCAACATACAAGATGTTGCAATCACAATTCTGTTATTGTGACTCAAAGCCACGTCTTAACGCTTTGCAGGTTGTGTCCTCTTCAAGGATGCCAAAAGACAGGGCAAAGTGGGATACTGTTAAGCTGATGTACTACTCTCATTCTCTGAGCCTGTAGTGAGACTGCTTCCCCTAGTTTGCCCCAAATAAGGAACCTCATTTTCTAATTTTGTAAAGACTACAAAATGGGTGGGTAAGCCACGGGCTTGAGAAGTCGCATCTATCTGGAGCCTATGGCATTATCTAAGTCCATCAAAAAACTTACAAGGAACAGCTGCATGCCATTTCAAAGTTGCTACCCTTTCTAAAAAATACTTGTAATGGACATCACCCTTTTAATAAAGAATGTTAGAAACATATTTACTATTACTTTTTAAAAAATTCCTAACACTTCAATGGTAAATGCTTTCTGGATCTCAGCAGAAACAGAAACTTCTCTTCTAATTATTAGTGATAAACGTGAGAAATTGAGTTAATGGGACCAGTCAGTGGAATGTTGGAGACCAAGAAGTCGTGTGTTCTGGTTAGTACATAGTAACGTGTGTGTTCAGCAGAGCCCTGCCTATGCAGACATTTTGCTTTGAGGTCAATACACAGTTTCTTTTTCATGTATGGATTTAGATTTAACTATCCCTGAAAATTATCCCTTAGTTTTGGAGGGAATGTTTGTATTTTGTCTTGTGCAACCCGTTATTTCACTAGATTGGCAACAAATGGCACAGAGATTGCAAAAAAAGATGCAGGCTTGATTTTTCACTCCAAGGCAGTTGTGTGTGTGTGTCTGTGTTTTGGTTTGTAGGAGATAGTCATTCATTAAGGTTTGCTTTCTCTGTTTTTGGATTGCTACATAATGAAAGTGGAAATATACTGGAGAGTAAGCTTGATTAGAATAAAGAAGACTGCTTCTGCCACAGTTTCCTATCCCTTCACAGTACCAACATGGGTGGGAGGCTTAGAGATGGAGGAATCGGGTACTAGAGTATCAGACAACATATTATTTTCCCCTATGAATTTATACGTAAGTGAAATCCAGTCAAAATAAACTAAACATCAGTGGCATCCTCTCAGGGAAAAGAATTGTATGGGCTCTTAAAAATTGGGTAATTTCTAGGCAAGGGGTAACATCATTAACATCATCATCATCATCATCACCATCAATGTATAATAGCTACCATTTATGAAGTACTTACTCTTTGCCAGCAACTATGCTTTGTGTATATTATCTCTAATCCCTTTTACAGCAATGCAAATAAAGTGTTATGGTTCCCATTTACTGGTGACCAAACTGAGGCTCAGAGGTGGTTAAGTGGCTTGCTAAACATAACACAGCTGCTAAGTGACTGTGCAGGATTCCGATCAAGGTTTGGACTCAAATCCAAAGCCAGAGAATTTAGCAAGCCAGGATGCTGCTAGAGACATCTTTATCTAGGTTGTATATCTGTGAGTTCTTTGGTCATTTTTTAGCTTTTCATTTTGTAAGCTAGCTGTACTGTCTTCTTCCCATAGTGTTGGCTATGGCTCACTTATCCTAGTGACAACTCTAAAATGCCACAATGATAACTCCTATGAATGTGTTTCTGGAATGCCACTACAATTAGCCCATGATTTCCAGCAAGTGGTCAATCTTTATTTTCAGCAAACAGAAGATAGGGGCTCTTTGACTGATCACATCACTCCCTGTATCAGATTCTAAACTGTTTTAATTGTTTGCCTTACACATTTCCAGCCACAGCTAATCAGAAATGGACTAGAGTTAGCATCAATGAAATTCAAATTAAATAAAATTATACCTTCATCTAAATCATTAGTCAGGAAGATTTGATTTATGTCTTTCCATCCTCTACCTCACCAAAAATGCTTACTCCTTGACAACCATTACACATAATTCTCACAACTCAGAGAAGAATGTCAATTTAATTTTTAAGAGGTACACACTGTACATTTGCAATGATTTATACTGTTATTATCTCAGATTAATTCTACCTTTGCATCAGAAAACTGCACACCTAGATTTGCACATCTCAACGGTTTTACATTCATCATCGTCAAAGCAGTTTCTTCCAGAAAGGAACACTTTCCATGAGACTTAGTTTGAGCAATTTCTTAGATGAGCTGTTTGAATTTTATATAAATGTCTGTTTCTCAAACATGGAAGGGGACTTCACTAAAATATTCTGAAACAAAAAGGTCACTTTTTGGTTATACTGATAGGTTAAATTTTCTTTGTTTCGTACTGTCTTGTCATTTAATCTCAAATGAATGGAGACCAATGTAAATAAACACAAATTGTTCATTATTTAAAAATTCCATTTTTTTAACCAGACACTGTGCTGATCACTTTTATTTAATTCTCATATCAACGCTCAGAGGCAAGTTTTGTTATCCCTATTTTATTTATGAAAAAACTGAGACACAAAGAGGTAAAAGCCACATGGTAAATGTGATTCGAATTTATCTGTAACCACAATGTTGTATAATCTTCTGGGCCATTCTGTGAACCTAACTCCTTATTGTTTCTGGACTGTTTTCCTCAAATGGTTCCTCAGCCCCTTCTTCTTTGCATCTCTCCCCCTTGATGAGATCCTCATCATTCTTGAAAGGTTTTTACTCTTCTAAAATTTAGAAAATTTAAAAACTATGCTCCGCTTTTACAAGAAAGAAAAGAGGAAAAAATAGGGTCATCTCAGTTAAAAGATAAAAGAAAAAAAAAGTGTACTATTACAAGTATCAGCAAGGACAACTAGGGCCAGCAAAGAAGCATAAGTCTTTTCTTTGAATTTACTTCCTTGTTTGTACTTGTGACAGTGACGATTAAGTGGCATGATTTAAAAGATATATTTAATGACTGCAAATCTCATATAAAACTTACTATGGAAAAAAGATTAAGTTTAGAGGTTACCATCTCTACAAAGACAAATGAACTCTGCCTTCCCAAGAAGAGGATCTCAAATACAATGTGGCTCATAGCAGATAACACTAGATAAATAATAAAAGGGTAGAAAATAAAAGAAAGCATTACTTATGTTTATAATCAGAAAGCTACACACGGAAGAACTGATGGAACAAACATTAAGTACAATGGATTGGTATAGGGAGATTGTCTAAGAAAAAATTAGCATGATAAAGTCAAAGAATTCAGCAAATCATTAAATCTATTTAAAATAACTATGTAATACTATCACCATAAAATTTTAATTTATAAGAATCCATAGTAATTGAAGTACTGAATGAAAACACAAGCTGTAAGGCTGAGATCTTTGACAATTAGGTTATACATGAAAACAAATATGTAAATAGCATATATCAGAAAACAACAAGACAAGTTTAGTTGAGATGGTCAATAAATTCTACACACATCTAAATATGAAAAATAAAAAACAAACAAACAGAAAAACAAACATCATCCAATTCCAAAAAGAACAAAGAGAAATTAAAATAATGCAACTAAATAGACAAATTCCTGGAAAATGTCAGATCACTAATGATGATATAGCACCCATGAAAAGGTATTTGGCAGTCTTCTAACATCTTAAAGTGAGGAACAAATTTAATTAAATCAAATAAATCTTAGTTATTTAAAAATGTGAAGTGTAACATATATGTATTTTCTAGTATTTTAGTTTATCCTGACAACATTAAAAAGCTACAGAGGAGACATAATAACACTCGAATATAACACATTATTATCCTCTTACTTACCTCATTGGCAATAGAAGTCTATTAGGCACAGATAACTTGTTCCTAACCACATTCACCCCCTTCAATTTGTATTCAATGTCAGAATACAAAATCACACATTCACCCCCATCCATGACTAGCCTTGACTTGACCAGTTTCTCTTTGTCTACTTCATCTGGGCAGTTCAGACACCCTGAGTTAGTGAAAATCTGCTGTACTGATACCTGCAGTGCACAGAAAGATAACAAAAATTTGTTTCTTAGACTAGGCTTTGTCTATACAATGGTACAGAGAACTAACAATACCTTATTTTGCTATGAATTGAAATATAATTTTTAAAAGATGGGGAAGCATTTTCATGTTTTGTATGCTATTATGAGTATCTGACTTTATTTCATTCATTCTTCACGTTTCTTACATTTTCATTAAACGTATACATGTATTTTAAATCGACATGCCCTTAAATGTCTTTCGAATAAGCTTAATCTAAACTATACAATTAAAACATGTTAGAAGTCCAAGCTTACTAGATTAAAGTTTTCAAGGAGATAAATATCATCTGTTACATATTTAAAGGACATCTTTTTACAATCATTTTATCTCAATAACCTGTTTTAGTTCCATCTGACTCAATGAATGTTCAATGCTGAATGGAGTAAGAGACACATTTTTGAACATTTTAGAAATAGAGGCTGAAGATCTAAGTGTGTCTACAGATCAACATTCTTCAGAACTGTGATTGGTCTTGGGTAACAAAGCTTTGCTTCTGTGATAAAAAGCCTGCTAACAAACAGTGTTTTAATTGAAACTTTTAATCTGAATGTTGTCTGAATCCTATTAAATGTTACTTTCCTTCCTCAATTCAAATTTTCTTAATCTTCATTTTCACGTTGAATATTGTTACACTGCCTGCCTCATTACGCTAAAGAAAGATGAAGTAAGCTATTAACATTCTGAACAACCTATGAGATGTTATGATATAGAATGTCATTCATTTTTATGAGTTGGCTGTCAGTGTGGGCTGCAATAAAGTTATAATTCCTTCCTGGTAGTATGTGATGCCTAGTGTTGCAGCAAAATCCTTATTAAAATTTCAATAATTTTAAATTAAGCTTAACTTAAATAGGGCTTTTATGAAATGGTTGCTTCTGACAGTCAAGTGGTACAGAACAGGACTCTATAAGATGGACATTATTTGCAGCCCTGAATCATCATAACTCCTCTATGATTCTTTTTACTGAAAAGGAAATTTGGACTCAGAGTCATCCAATACTTTCATCTGCAGGCACTGGATTGCCAGTGCTGAGAGGAAGGTGAGATGACACTGTAGTATTATTGCTTCACCAAGTCTATACTTAAAATAAACCATGGTATTTTCAATCACCTCATGTGCATGCAAAAGCTAGACAATGTAAAAAGAAGATTGAAGAAAAATTGATGCATTTGAATTGTGGTTTTGGCAATGAATGTTGAATATGCCTGGACTGCCAAAAGAACGAACATATCTGTCTTGGAAGAAGTACAATCGGAGTGTTCCTTAGAAGCAAGGACGGCAGGACTTCGTTTCACGTACTTTGGACACGTTATCAGGAGGGATCAGTCCCTAGAGAAGCATATTGTATTTGGTAAAGTAGAGGGTCAGAGAAAAAGACAAAGGACCTCAATGAGATGAATTAACAGAGCGACTGCAACAATGGGCTCAAACATAACAATGATTGGAAAGATGGTACAGGACCAGGCAGTGTTTCATTGTGTTATACATGGGGCTGCTAAGAGTTGGAGCTGACTCAATGGCACCTAATAACAACATTGCTGCGTGATGTAATTTGCCAAAAAACTTGAAAGTTGCAATTTGAATAGTAATTTTTTCTATTTAAATATTTAGAGAGGAAGGGGCAGACAGTGCTTTGCATGTCATCTCACGGCCTTATTAAATGAATATGTTAATGTAGCATTCAGCTTGCAAATTTTCTCCCACAAAATAAAAAACAGCTACAAGATTCTCCCAGGACAGATAATGTTGTATTATTTAAGCATGTGTTACACACAGACACACACAAATTGCAAACTGCCACTCAAAACAAAGGAATTTATGCTCAGAGTTCTCTTGTGTATTCACTGTTTAGCTGGCTGAAAAGTACGTAGTCTTAAAAACAGGAAATATTTTCAGTTAAGTAGATGATGACATTTATTATAACGAATGTGATCCAGAAAGTCTATGTAAAAGAAGACTAGTAATTTTATGTCATATATATATTTTTTTTTGCATTTATTCACATTTCTATCATCTTCTTAGATTACAGAGGCTTGAAGATAGAAATTGGGCACTTTTTAAGATTTCTCTGACTTTGCATTGCCTTGTCCTTGTCTGCGGCCTGAAAAGCCCGAGGACATTCTCAGTATTTCCACTTCACCCTAAGCTTTCAGCGGACCCAGTATGCCTGCACAACACATGCCTTTGCCCCTTCCCAATGGCCGACTTCTGCTACTTACGATTTGGTATGAGGATGATGGTGGGTGCAGGGTGATATCTTGGTTCTTCTGCCCCAGCGTCAGTCTTAGGCAGGTATTGGGCACCTGAGTCTTGAGGGTGAGTCTTTCTCAATGTTTCTGACCCTCCTCTAACTGCAGACAACCTCTTTTACATAGTGCCGGGTACTGAACGCAAGTGGAATTTCTGCTCCTCTTCCCACTACAGCAGTCCAAATCTGGCTTCAGTTGGTGGGGGTGTTGGGTGCATTTAGATTCTCTCCCTTACCAATGGCAGCAGCACCCTACTTTGTGTCATTGGAGGATCATGACAGAAAAAGTGCAGAAATGATCCAGAAAAGACTTTTCTGCCCCTCCCCCAGTGGCAGCTAACTTTTCTGTGGTGTGAGGGTAGTGACCGGATGTAGAAGTGTTTCCTTCCCCTCTCACTGGAATATGGCTTTTGTCTTATGTCAGAGATGGTCTGGGGTGGGAGCTGGTCCCCTGCCCCTCGTCTAATGATAGACAGCATTTGCTTCATAACATAGAAAGGCCTGGCATGTGGGGTAGTGTGGAGCCTTCTCCTCAGGGCCCAGGTCTGAGGTAGACTTCCCTAGATAACTTCTCTAGATACTTCTGCTTCACCCTCAAAATTAAGTTGAATCTATACGTCTGTGCCATTGAGGGGGGCTCCCTAAGGAATCCTGCCCTGACACCAATCATTTACGAGCATCTAATGGGGAGGTCCTTGGAAAAAACCTGGTAAGTTGGTACAGATTCGTGTCCGAGGTCCAGGGATTTTAAACTGTCATATGCTAGACCACAATCAGCCTTATGAATTTGTTAATAATTTAGTTGTTTTCTTCCTACCTGCTTTTATGGCAGCCACTTCTTCCCATGCTCTGCAAAAGGACAAACAGTTCAGTGTTACATCTCTCACTGAAGGAGCTACTCATCTGGTTCAGTTCATCTGGTTGACTTATCACCCCAACTCTCTGATGAGCTCAATAAATTGTGATTTTGTACATTATCTGGAGTTTTCTCACTATTAGAGTAGGCACAATATTTTCTCGAAGCTTTTTATATCCTACGTAGGGGCAGAATTTCCCTTTAGTCACTTTGTTTTCTCTTTAGTTACTTTTAACTAGGGTTTGCACATATAACCAGACAGAAAAAGGAATAAAATAGATACAACAAAATTACAACATGCTAAGGGCCATTCTCTTAGTTTGTATCAATTTTATTACAGAATTCTCTTGAATATACTTTTATATTAATTCAATAATTTATTTATTCATTCAACAAATATTTGCCCAACATGTCAGTATTACACATTCACCTGCAATACTTCCTAAGTACTTACTATTATACTTGTTGATACCCATACAAATATTAACGTCATTTGCGGATTATGTAATTGTTCTTCTGGGAAATTCAAGGAAATGACTGTATAAATATTAGAATAAGAAGAGAATTCTGGTAGATGGCAATTATGATATAAATAAGTGAAAATAAATGTTTTTATAAATCCACAATATAGACTTAGAGCCACCACTTGTCTGTCAATTCGTCATACCGTGGTGGCTTGCGTGTTGCTGCGATGCTGGAAGCTATGCTGCAGGTGTTTCGAATACCAGCAGGATCACCCACGGTAGACAAGTTTCAGTGGAGTTTCCACACTAAGACAGACTAGGAAGAAAGACCTGGTGATCTACTGCTAAAACAATTGGCCAGTGAAAACACTATGAATATCAGTGGAACATTGTCTGATAAAGTGGAGAAGATGAACTCCTCAGGTTGGAAGGCCCTCAAAATATGACTGGGGAAGAGCTGCCTGCTCAAAATAGAGTCAACCTTAATGACGTGGATGGAGTCAAACTTTCGGGACCTTCATTTGCTATTGTGGCACGACACAAACTGAAAAGAAACAGCTGCAGATATCCATTAATAATTAGAATGTGGAATGTATGAAGTATGGATCTAGGAAAATTGGAAATTGAAAAAAATGAAATGGAAAGCATGAACATCAATATCTTAGGCATTAGTGAGCTGAAATGGACTGGTATTGGCCATTGTTAATTGGACAATCATATGGTCTACTATGCCAGGAATGACAAACTGAAGAAGAATGGCATTATATTCATCTTCAAAAAGAACATTTAAAGATCTATCCTGAAGTACAACGCTGTCAGTGAGAGGATAATATCCATATGCCTACAAGGAAGACCAGTTAATATGACTATTATTCAAATTTATGCACCAACCACTAGTGCCAAAGATAATGAAATTGAAGATTTTTACCAGCTTCTACAGTCTGAAATTTATCAAACATGCAATCAACATGCATTGATAATTACTGATGATTAGAATGAAAAAATTAGAAATAAAGAAGAAGGATTAGTAACTGGAAAATACGGCCTTGATGATAGAAATGATGCTGGAGATCACATGAGAGAATTTTGCAAGACCAACAACCCTTTATTGGAAATTCCTTTTTCAACAACATAAACAGAGGCTATACACATGGACCTTGCCAGACGGAATACTCAGGAATCAAATCAACTACATCTGTGGAAAGAGATGATGGAGAAGCCCAATATCATCACTCAGAACAAGGCCCAGTGCCGATTGCGGAACAGACCATCAATTGCTCATATGCATGTTCAAGTTGAAACTGAGAAAATTAAAACAAGCCCACAAGAGTCAAAGTACAGCATTGAGTATATTGCACCTGAACTAGAGACAATCTCAAGAATAGAAACACTAATGATCAAAAGACCAGATAAGTTGTGGAATGACATCAAGGACACCATACATGAAGAAAGCAAAAGGTCACTAAAAAGACAAGAAAGAAAGAAAAGACCAAAATGGATGTCAGAAGAGACTCTGAAACTTGCTCTTGAATGTAGAGTAGGTAAAGTGAACAGAAGAAATGATGAAGTAAAAAAGCTTAACAGAAGATTTCAAAGGGCAGCTCGAGAAGGCAAAGTAAAGTATTATAATGAAATGTGCAAAGACTTAGAGTTAGAAAACTAAGAGGCAAGAACATGCTCAGCATTTCTTAAGCTGAATGAACGGAAGGAAAAATTCAAGCTTCCAGTTGCAATATTGAAGGATACTATGGGCAAAATATTGAATGAAGCAGGAAGCAGCAAAGAAAGATGGAAAGAATATACAAGAAGTTTCAACAAATGGATGCAGAGCTGTAAGTGCTCATTTGTCTATGCCAAGAAATTTGAAAGACAGCTACTTGGCCAACTGACTGGAAGAGATCCATATTTGTGCCCATTCCAAAGAAAGGTGATACAATGAAATAAAGAAATTATCGAACAATATAATTAATATTACACGCAAGTAAGTTTTTGCTAAAGATCATTCAAAAATAGTTGAAGCAGTACATTGACCGGAAACTACAGTAATTCAAGCCAGATTCAGAAGAGGATGTGATATCAGATGAATATTGGCTGAAAGCAGATAATACCAGAAAGATGTTTACCTGTGTTTTATTGACTATGCAAAGGCATTCAACTGTGTGGATCATAACAAATTATGGATAACATTGTGAAGAACGGGAATTCCAGAACACTTAATTCTGCTCATTGGAACCTGTGCTTTGACCAATAGGCATTTGTTCTAACAGAACAAGGGGATATAGTGTGGTTTAAAATCAGGAAACGTGTGCATCAGGGTTGTATCTTTTCACAATACTTATTCAATCTGTATACTGAGCAAATAATCTAAGAAGCTGGACTATATGAAGAAGAACATGGCACCAGGATTGGAGGAAGACTCAATAATAACCTGTGATATGCAGATGACACAACTTTGCTTGCTGAAAGTGAAGAGGACTTGAAGCACTTACTGATGAAGATCAAAAACTACAGCCTTCAGTATGAATTACACCTCAACATAAAGAAAACAAATTTTTATATCTGGAACAATAAGTAACATCATGATAAACGGAGAAAATATTGAAGTTGTCAAGAATTTCATTTTACTTGGATCCACAATCAATGCCCATAAAAGCAGCAGTCAAGAAATCAAACCACATATTGTAAAAGCTGACGCAAAAGACCGCTTTAAAGTGTTAAAAAGCCAAGATTATTTAAAATGTGACTTCTGAATGTCAGTTTGAGGACTAAGGTGTGCCTGACCCAAGAGATGGTATTTTCAATTGCCTCATACTCATGCAAAAGCTGGCCAATGAATAAGAAACAGAAAAATAATTGATGCCTTTGAATTACGGTGTTAGTGAAGAATATTTAATGTTCCTTGGACTGCCAGAAGAATGAACAAATCTGTCCTGAAAGAAGTACAGCCAGAATGCTCCTTAGAAGGGATGATTGAGAGACTCTCTCTCATGCCCTTTTTTTTCTTTTTATTGTTGTGCTTTAAATGAAAGTTTACAATTCAAGTTAGTCTCTCCTACAAAAATCTGTACACGCATTGTTTTGTGACCCTACTTGCTCTCCCTATACTGTGACAGCACACGCTTTCTTTCCACCCCGGATTTCCTGTACCCATTCAACCAGCTCCTGACCCTCTCTGCCTTCTCATCTTGCCTCCGGATAAGAGCTGCTCATTCAATCTCATGTATCTACTTGAGCTAAGAAGCACACTCTTCACGAGTATCGTTTTATGTTCCATAGTCTAGTCTAATCTTTGTCTGAAGAGCTGGCCTTGGGAATGGTTTTAGTTTTGGGCTAACAGAGAGTCCAGGGACCACGTCTTCCAGAGTCCCTCCAGTCTCAATCAAACCATTAAGTGTGGTCTTTTTACTAGAATTTGAGTTCTGCACTCTACTTTTCTCCTGCTCCGTCAGGGACTCTCTGTTAGGTTTCCTGTTAGGGCAGTCATTGTGGTAGGTGGGCATCATCTAGTTCTTCTGGTCTCAGGCTGATGAAGTCTCTGGTTTATGTGGCCATTTTTGTCTCTTGGGCTACTACTTTCCTGGTGTCTTTGGTGTTCTTCATTCTCCTTTGCTCTAGGTGGGTTGGGACCAATTGATTCATCTTAGACGGCTGCTTGCTAGCTTTTAAGACCCCAGATGCCACTCACCAAAGTGGGATGCAGAACATTGTCTTAATAAACTTTGTTATGCCAATTGACCTTGATGTCCCCTGAAAGCATGGTCTCCAGACTCATGCCCCTGCTACTCGGTGCCTTAATGTGTTTGCTTTGATTCAGGAAATTTCTTAGCTTTGGTTTAGTCCAGTTGTGCTGACTTCCCCTGTAGTGTATGCTGTCCCTCCCTTCACCTAAGATAATTCTTGTCTACCTTCTAGTTAGTGAATACCCCTCTCCCTCCCTCCCCACCCTCGTGACCATCAAAGAATGCTGTCTTCTGTGTTTAAATCTTTTCTTGGGTTTTTATAATAGTGGTCTTATACAGTTTTTGTCCTTTTGCAACTAAGTTCACTCAGCATAATACCTTCCAGATTCCTCCATGTTATAAGACGTTTCACAGTTTTGTCATTGTTCTTTATCACTGTGTAGCATTCCATTGTGTGGATATACCGTAATTTGTTTATCCATTCTTCCATTGATGGGAACCTAGGCTGTTTCCATCTTTTGCTATTGTGAACAGTGTTGCAATGAACATGGGAGTGCATATAGCTATTTGTGTGATGAATATTCTATTCTTAATTCTCTAGGATATATTCCAAGGAGTGGGATTGCTGGATTGTATGATACTTCTATTTCTAGCTTTTTAAGGAAGCGCCAAATTGATTTCCAATGTGACTGTACTGTTTTACATTCCCACCAACAGTGTATAAGTGTTCCAGTCTCTGCACAACCTCTCCAACATTTATTATTTTGTGTTTTTTGATTAATGCTAGCCTGTTGGGGTGAGATGGTATCTCATTGTAGTTTTGGTTTGCATTTCTCTAATGGCTAATGATTGTGAGCATTTCTTCATGTGTCTGGTAGCCGCCTGAATGTCTTCTTTGGTGAAGTGCCTGTTCATATCCTTTACCCATTTTTTAATCGGGTTATTTGTCTTTTTGTTGTTGAGGTTTTGCAGTATCTTGTGGATTTTAGAGATTAGATGCTGACTGGATTTGTCACAGCCAAATTTTTTTCCCAGTCCTTAGGTTGTCTTTTTACTCTTTTGGTGAAGTCTTTTGATGAGTGTGAGTGTTTGATTTTTAGGAGCTTCCAGTTATCTAGCTTCTCCTCTGGTGTTTGTGCATTGTTACCTATGGTTCATATTCTGTTTATGCCATGTATTAGGGCTCCTAGTCTCACATACTTTTGACCCTCTGTGAAATGGATTAACACAGTGGCTGCAACAATGGGCTCAAACATAACAAAGATTGTGAGGATTGTCCAGGACTGGGCAGTGTTTCATTCTGATGTACATGGGGTCGCTACGAGTCGGAACCAACTTGACGACATTTAAAAACAACAACAACATTGACTTAGACGTTGTTGTTGTTAGGTGCCGTCAAGATGGTTCCGACTCATAGCAACCCTGTGTACTACAGAACGAAACATTGCCCAGTCCCGCGCCATGCTCACAATTGCTGTTATGCTTGAGCCCATTGTTGCAGACTCTGTGTCAATCCATCTTGTTGAGGGTCTTCCTCTTGTTTGCTGACCCTCTACTTTACCAAGCATAATGTCCTTCTCCAGGGACTGATCCCTCCTGATAACCTGTCCAAAGTACTTAAGACGCATTCTCACCATCCTTGCTTCTAAATAGCATTCTGGTTGTACTTCTTCCAAGACAGATCTGTTCATTCTTTGGACAGTCCATTCAATATTCTTTGCCAAAACTGTAATTCAAAGGCATCAATTCTTCTTTGGTTTTCCTTATTCATTGTCCAGCTTTTGGATGAATATGATGCGATTGAAAATACCATGGCTTGGGTCAGGTGCACCTTAGTCTTCAAGGTGACATCTTTGCTTTTCAACACTTCAAAGAGGTCTTTCACAGCAGATTTACCCAACGCAATGCGTCTTTTGAATTTTTTGACTGCTACTTCCATGGGTATTGATTGTGGATCCAAATAAAATGAAATTCTTAACAACTTCAATCTTTTCTCCATTTATCATGATGCTGCTTACTGGTCCAGGTGTGAGGATTTTTGTTTTCTTTATGTTGTGATGTAATCCATACTGTGGTCTTTGATCTTCATCAGTAAGTGCTTCAAGCCCTTTTCACTTTCAGCAAGCAAGGTTGAGTCATCTGTTAATGAGTCTTCTTCCGATCCTGAAACCCCTTTCTTCTTCACATAGTCCAGCTTCTTGGAGTATTTGCTCAGCATACAGATTGAATGGGTATAGTGATAGGATGCTACCCTGACGCACACCTTTCCTGACATTAAACCATGCGGTATCCCCTTGTTTTGTTCAAACAACTGCCTCTTGATCTATGTACAGGTTCCTTACGAGCACAATTAAGTGTTCTGGAATTCCTATTCTTCACAATGTTATCTATAATTTGTTATGATCCACACAGTCAAATGCCTTTGCATTGTCAACAAAACACAGGTAAACATCTTTCTGGTATTCTCTGCTTTTAGCCAGGATCCATCTGACATCAGCAATGATATCCCTGGTTGCACGTACTTTTCTGAATCCAGCCTGAATTTCTGGCAGTTCCCTGTTGATATACTGCTGCAGCTGCTTTTGAATGATCTTCAGCAAAATTTTACTTGCATGTGATATTAATGATATTGTTTGATAATTTCCACATTTGGTTGGATCACTTTTCTTGGGAATAGGCATGGTAGTTGTCTTTCCAATTTCTTGACATAGACGATTGGGCACGTCCAGCGTTGCATCCATTTGTTGAAACATCTCAATTGATATTCCATCAATTCATGGAGACTTGTTTTTTGCCAGTATTTCTTCCTTCAGTACCATTGGTTCCTGATCATGTGCTATCTCTTGAAATGGTTGAAAGTCAACCAACTCTTTTTGGTATAATGACTCTGTGTATTCCTTCCATCTTATTTTGATACTTCCTGTGTCGTTTAATATTTTCCGCATAGAATCCTTCACCACTGCAACTTGAGACTTGAATTTTTCCTTCAGTTCTCTCAGCTTGAGAAATGCTGAGCTTGTTCTTCACTTTTGGTTTTCTATCTCCAGCTCTTTGCACATTTCATTATAATACTTTACTTTGTCTTCTCAAGCCGCCCTTTGAAATCTTTTGTTCAGTTCTTTTACTTCATCATTTCTTCCCTTCGCTTTAGCTACTCTATGTTCAAGAGCAAGTTTCAGAGTCTCTTCTGACATCCATTTGGTCTTTTCTTTCTTTCCTGCCTTTTTAATGACCTCTTGCTTTCTTCATGTATGATGTCCTTGATGTCATTCCACAACTTGTCTGGTCTTTAGTCATTAGTGTTCAACGAATCAAATCTATTCTTGAGGTGGTCTCTAAATTCAGTTGGGATATCCTAAAGGTCATATTTTGGCTCTGTGGACTTGTTCTAATTTTCTTCAGTTTCAACTTGAACTTGCATATGAGCAATTGATGGTCTGTTTCACAGTCGGCCCCTGGCCTTGTTCTGACTGATGATATTGAGCTTTTCCTTCGTCTCTTTCCACAGTTGTAGTCAGTTTGATTCCTGTGTATTCCATCTGACGAGTTCCATGTGTATAGTCACTGTTTATGTTGATGAGAAAAAGGTATTTGCAATGAAGAAGTAGTTAGTCTTGTAAAATTCTATCATGTGATCTCCAGCATCGTTTCTGTCACCGAGGCCATATTTTCCAACTACTGATCCTTCTTCTTTGTTTCCAAGTTTTGCATCCCAGTCACCAGTAATTATCAATGCATCCTGATTGCATGTTCGATCAATTTCAGACTGCAGAAGCCGGTAAAAATCTTCAATTTCTTCATCTTTGGCCTTAGTGGTTGTTGCATAAATTTGAATAATAGTCGTATTAACTGGTCTTCCTTGTAGGCATATGGATATTATTCTATCACTGACAGCGTTGTACTTCAGGATAGATGTTGAAATGTTCTTTTGACGATGAATGCAATGCCATTCCTCTTCAAGTTGTCTGATTAAAAATGGCCAATACCAGTCCATTTCAGCTTATTAATGCCTAGGCTTATTGATGTTTATGTGTTCCATTTCATTTTTGATGATTTCCAATTTTCTTAGATTCGTACTTCATACATTCCACTTTCTGATTATTAATGGATGTTTGCAGCTGTTTCTTCTCATTTTGAGTCTTGCCACATCAGCAAATAAAGGTCCTGAAAGCTTGACTCCATCTATGTCATTAAGGTTGACTCTACTTTGAGGAGGTAGCTCTTCCCCAGTCGTCTTTTGAGTGCCTTCCAACCTGGGGGCTCATCTTCTGGAACTATATCAGACAGTGTTCCACTGCTATTCATAAGGTTTTCACTGGCCAATTCTTCTCATAAGTAGACTGCCGGGTCCTTCTTCTTAGTCTACCTTAGTCTCGAAGCTCAGCTGAAACCTGCCTGTCACGGTGACCCTGCTGGTATCTGGATACCGGTGGCATAACTTCCAGCATCACAGCAACATACGAGCCCCCACAGTATGACAAATAGACAGACATGTGGAGGTTGACTTAGATAATATACAGAAAATAAATGACATTCGTAATAGCAACTCAAATTATAAGCTATAAGAATAAACATAATAACAAATGTGAATAAGCTATACGAAGAGAAAAACAATGCTTTCTGACACACATCAAATGAAATCTCAATAAATAAAGTCATACTCATGTCTCTAAATAAGAAGGTTCAAGATTGTAAAAATTTTGATTCTTCCAAAATAAATGTATAGTTTTATAGTATTCACAATTAAAAATCTCATAGCTATTTTTAGGGGGACTTGATTAAATAACTTCCCAGGAAACCACAAAACTAATAAAATATTAAAACACAATTAATCAAAAATAGTTATTGTGTGCCTTTTGCATTGTAGTTATTACATGAGTTACTAGATACAGTGTAGAACAAGACAGACAAGTGTTTTGCACTCAGGGAAGTTACAATGTATGCGAAAGGACTTATACTGAATATGTAATTATACTAAGGAAGAGTTTATTCAAAATTCCCTGGAAATTCTTCCGTGAAGAAATGGTATTTAAGCTAAATATTAGTTTGATTAATATAATAACCAACTTTCTGGCTCAAAAGTTAACTTTATTTCCTCAACATGAGGGATATTTCACAGAGAAGAAATACATTCAAAGTTTGAGTAAAACACAGATACAATTTACTATGCTACTGATTCTCCATAATCTGACAGGTGAGGTAGGTAAAAGTGCTAACTATAAATGGAAGTTAATGATTAGGGTGTCTACCCCCTTAGATACATTGGACAGGAGAGAGAGAGGGAAAGAAGAGAGATGGAGTTGTTTCAACAGTCTTCTGTCATCCAAGTAAAATGGGTTCTTTCTGGTCCAACTAGATTGAATAGTAGTACCCCTATCAATTGTTCCCAAAGATCTTCAAGACTGGATTGTCCAGGCATCACCCATTATAAAGTTGTAAAAATTAAAACAGGCAAATAAACCCAAGTCGCATAAGAACTAAGAATATGATAAAATGACATTTTAAATTAATGCCAAAAGGAAGGATTATTTTAAACGTGACAACTGGATGTCAATTTGTTAAATATAGGATTAGCTCTTTATCTCACATTTTATGCTGAAATAAATTCAAGATGAATTAAAGCTTTAAATATGGAAAAAACATAGAGAAAAGAGCATAGTGATGAATATTTATGTACTCTGGATGTGGGGAAAGATTTTTAAAAAATGACATCAAGTGTAGAAGCCATAAAGGAAAATGAATAATCATTTGACTTCGTGAGAATAAAAAAAGTTACAAATTATTATATTTAACATACAGGAAGTTCCTGTGTGTCATGGATTGAATTGTGTCCCCCCAAAATATCTGTCAACTTGGCAGGTTCATGATTCCCAGTATTGTATGATTGTCTACCATTTTGTAATCCGACGTGACTCCCTTAAGTGTTGTAAACTCTATCGCTACGATGTAATAAAATGGATTAGCAGCAGTTATACTGATGAGGTCTACAAGATTAGATAGTGTCTTAAGCCATTCTCTTTTGAGATATGAAACAGAGAAGTGAGCAGAAACATATGGAACCTCATACCACCAAGAAACCAGTGCCAGGAACAGAGCACGTCCTTTGGACTTGAGGTCCCTGTGCTGAGATGCTCCCAGACCAAGGGAAGACTGATGCATCACAAGGACCTTCCTCCAGAGCTGACACAGACAGAAAGCCTTCCCCTGGAGCTGATGCCTTGAATTTGGACTTGTAGCCCACTAGACTGTGAGAGAATAAGTTTCTCTTTGTTAAAAGCCATCTTCTTGTGGTATCTCTGTTATAGCAGCACTAGATGACTAAGACACTGGTTTACGAACTTCTGACTTAGGACAGCTCGTACTTGCTCTTTAATGTTGTGTAAATTTGCCCTCACTTTGAAATGATTGAACCATTCCCCCCTCACAACAAATTCTTCATTAAAATCACCTTCATTTGCTGCAGGTGCAGCTTTTAAATCATTGAAAAGGCTTAGAACCTTTCCTTGCACTAAAACCAAACCCACTGCTGTCAGGTTGATTCTGACTCAAAGCGACCCTGTAGGACAGACTAGAACTGCCCCATAGGGTTTTCAAGGCTGTAAGTCTTTATGGAAGCGGACAGCCACATTGATCTCCCATGGAGTGGCTGGTGTGTTTGAACCGCTGACCTTTTCGTTAGCAGCCAAGCTGTTTAACCACTGCACCACCAGGGCTCCTTTTTCTTGTATTAAAGTAAGGCTAAATAAGAACTATATGCACCTATTCCAGCTTACCTACAAATTCTTAAAGACACGCTCAGGAAGGGATGTTGTTTGTGGCCCTGGAATTGCCTGTACAAAAATTATCATAAATTAATAAATAAAATATGAAGCAACTTAATAGAAAACCTACAAAGGACGTGAATAAGCAACTCATCAAGAAAGGTATGCAACTGGTCAGGAAACACTTTTACAAATCTTTTTAGTTTTGATACTGCAAATAAAAATAAAATGTATGTTTATATCTTTTTGCTAAAAAAATTTTCGAATAATTTCCTGCTTATATTTGGTTAAAAATACTCTAATGCTTTGTTAAAAAGTGCTATAATATTTGGAAGACAGCTGGGTACCAACAATTAAAAGCATTATAAATTTGTCTGTCCCTTTGCTTATGTTTTCACATTTTTCCTCAGGATGAATTTCTGGAACAGAAGCGAAATTGTTGTACCAACTATTGGGCTATATGGATGCTCATCAAAGTATTATTTATAATAAAGGAAAAGTGGGGAATTGGTAAATCCATACAAGAGAGTCATATATAGATATTTAAAGTTATGTCTCAAAAGTGTATTTATTGATGCTAAATATTGACAAGATGTAAGCTACAGATTAGAATTGTGATAGTTAAGTTTGTGTGTCAATTTGATTGGGCCGTGAGTCTCAGTGGTTTGGCAGTTGTGATGTAGTTTGGCAGCTATGTAATGATGTAATCACCTCCACAATGAGATCTGATATAATATAATTTCCTTCATGATGAGATCTGCTATGAGCAGCCAATCAGTTGAAAGGGGGTTTCTTTGCGGGTGTGGCCTACATTCAATATATATATAGACTTTCAGGCAAGGCTCGCTGGCAGTTGCTCGCTCTGGATCCTTCATCTGGTCTCCAGTTCTTAGGACTTGAGCTAGCAGCTTACCTGCCAATCTTGGGATTCGTCAGCCTCCCAATCTGTGAGCCAGTGGCCTGCTGTCTTACCTGCCGCTTTTGGGATTTGTCAGCCTTTGAAGCCTGTGAGTTAAAGGCCTGCCGTCTTATCTGCTGATCTTGGGTTCTTCAGCCCCTGCAGCTACGTGAATCAGGAGAAGCCTCCAGCCTGACCCAAGAACTTTGGTCTTTCCAGCCTCTACAACTACATAAGACATTTCCTTGATATAAATCTTTCTCTCTCTCTCTATATATATATGCTTCACTGGTTTTATGTCTATAGAGAACCCAGCCTAAGACAATAATACATAATATAATATATTACATATAAGTATATTAATATTTTCTATAAACATATATGTATACCATAAAATATCAGTAATTATAGATTAAAATGTTAAGAATAGCTATCTCTACACTGTGTATTTAGGAGTGATTATGTCATTTTCTTTTTACATATTTTTAAGTTTTTTTTTTTTTTGTAATGGATAATTTATACTTGCTCACTTTTGAGGCTATTTTTAAAAATAATAAAACCTGGGTTTGAATCCTAGTTAAGCCATTTATTAGCTATGTACTTTAGATGTTATCTTACTTCTCAAACTCACTTTCCACATGTTTAAAATAAAATAAAAATACCCATTGGATATTATTTTGAGAATCACAAAGCTAAGGAATATAAATGTTACTTTCTCTCCTCTCTCACCAAGGCACTTTCTTTGAATAGCAGTTCTACTGCACATTTTTCAGGAAGTTATTTCAAAGCTACAATTTTTGCCAAGTTCAAATCGCTGCAAATTTGACTAATGACATGAACTTCAAAACTTGGCTAATATTCACAAGAGTCAGAGTAGTAACAACAGCATCAAAACTTGTCCTGAACAATCCCTCATTTCCTAGCTTCTTCACATGTAAACACATTCTCCCTCAGGTGAGAATCTGGTGTTTGGGTTTTGGGAGGAGGGGAGGCTTAAATCACTGTGCTTTGAAAGCCTGGAGCTAGGACGTGCCATCACATGGGAGGAAGGTGGAGAAATGAAACCAGCACTGGACATTTCTATTCTTGTCTGAATATTTCACACATAGGATTGCTAACAGCGTCAGGGCACTGCATCTACTAAAGCTCTTGGCATTGCTATGGACTGATTGCAGTAGCTTTAAGACATTTCAACAGGTAAGAAAAGTCACTAAGTGTCCTGAGGAATACAACTGGTAGGGGCTGGACTAAAGGGGAAGGATGAGAGGAAGCAGAGATACAACTAACAGAATCACTTGATCTCCACACATACACAGTCTTCAATAATCTGTTTATAATTAATAATTATTTACTCAGTGCCCACTGTGTATTACAATAAGATCTTCTCATTTAAAATTTTTATTTAGTCCTCATGATAGCCCATTTTGCAGATGAGGAAGAAGGCTTGGAGAGGTTAAGTAATTTTCCCATTTCTACACAGCTAGTAAACCAGCGCTGGAGGACCTCCGTAGCAACATTCCTCCCATTTTTCCCTTGGAGCTTTTCTCTTTCCCTTTCCAACTACCAGGACACAAGTTTAGATCTTCATTGACCTAAGCCCTGACCATTGTTAGCTGCCATCTAGTCAGCCCCCAGCTCATTGGCAACCCCATGCACAACAGAACATAATGCTGCCTGTTCCTGTACCATCCCCATGACCAGTTGCAGATTGGACTGTTGTGATAATATTTTTATTGGCTTTTTTTTTTAAATTATGGTTTAAGTGAAAGTTTACAGCTCAAGTTAGTTTCTCATACAAAAATTTATACGCACATTGTTATGTGAACCTAGTTGCTCTCCCTATAATGTAACAGCACACTCCTCCTTTCGACCCCGGATTTCCTGTGTCCATTCAACCAGCTCCTGTCCCTTTCTGCCTTCTCATCTCACCGCTGGACAGGAGCTGCCCATTTAGTTTCACGTATCTACTTGAACGAAGAAGCACACTCTTCATGAGTATCATTTCATGCCTTCTACTCCAGCCTAATCTTTGTCTGAAGAGTTGGCCTCGGAAATGGTTTTAGTTCTGGGCTAACAGAGAGTCTGGGGGCTATGTCTTCTGGGGTTCCTCTAGTCTCAGTCAGACCATTAAGTCTGGTCCTTTTACTAGAATTTGAGTTCTGCACCCCACTTTTCTCCTGCTCCGTCAGGGACTCTCTGTTTCCTGTCAGGACAGTCATTGGTGGTAGCCTGGCACCATTTAGTTCTTTCTTCTAGTTTCAGGCTAATGGACTCTCTGGTTTATGTGGTCCCCTCTGGCTCTTGGGCTAATATTTTCCTCATATTTGTGGTGTTCTTCATTCTCCTTTGCTCCAGGTGGGTTAGGACCAACTGATGTATCTTAGATGGCTGCTTGCTAGCTTTTACAGGCACCACTCACCAAAGTGGGATGCAGAACATTTTCTTAATAAACTTTGTTATGCCAGTTGACCTAGATGTCCCCTGAAACCATGGTCCCCAGACACCTGCCCCTGCTACTCTGTCCCTCAAAGTGTTTGGTTGTATTCAGGAAACTTCTTAGCTTTTGGTTTAGTCCAGTTGTGCTGACTTCCCCTGTATTGTGTGTTGTCCTTCCTTTCACCTAAGATAATTCTTGCCTACTATCTAGTTAGCGAATATCCCTCTCTACCCTCCTAACCATCAAAGAATGGTTGTTTTTTTTTTTCTGTGTTTAAACCTTTTCTTGAGTTCTTATAATAGTGGTCTCATACAATATTTATCCTTTTGTGACTGACTAATTTCACTCAGCATAATGCTTTCCAGATTCATCCATGTTATAAGATGTTTTGTGGATTCATTGTTGTTGTTTATTGTTTCATAATATTCCTTTGTGTGAATATACCATAATATGTTCATCCATTCATCTGTTGATGGGCATCTAGGTTGTTTCCATCTTTTTGCTATTATGAACAGTGCTGCAATGAACATGGGTGTGCATACATATATTCATGTGACAATTCTTATTTCTCTAGAATATATTCTAAGAAGTGGGATTGCTGGATAGTATGGTACTTCTATTTCTAGCTTTTTAAGGAAGCACCAAATTGATTTCCAAAGTGGTCATACCATTTTACATTCCCACCAACAGTATATAAGTGTTCCAGTCTCTCCATAACCTCTCCAACATGTATTATTTGGTGTTATGGACTAATGTTGGCCTTGTTGGGGTGAGGTGGTATCTCATTGTAGTCTTGATTTGCATTTCTCTAATGGCTAATGATTGTGAGCATTTCCTCATGTACCTGTTAGCTGCCTGAGTGTCTTCCTTGGTGAAGTGCCTGTTCATATCCTTCGCCCATTTTTTAATTGGGTTATTTGTCTTTTTGTTGTTGAGGTTTTGCAGTATCTCATAGAATTTAGATATTAGACCCTGATCAGATATGTCGTATATGGGCTGAGTTTTGGAAGTAGTTTGCCAGGCCTTTCATTCTAGTCTGTCTTAGACTGGAAGTGCCTCTGAAACCTGCTTAGCATCATAGCAGCATGCCAAGTCTCCACTGACAGATGGTTGCTGGCTGCTCATGAGGTGCACTGGCCAGGAATGGAACCCAGGTCTCCTGCATGGAAGGTGAGAATTCTACTACTGAGCCATCACTGCCCCTTAAACTTTGATCCCTTAAAAAAAAAGAAAAGAAAACCCATTGCCATCAAGTCAATTGTAACTCATAGTGACCCTATACGACAGAGTAGAACTGCCCCATAGGGTTTTCAAGGAGCAGCTGGTGGATTCGAACTGTTGACCTTTTGGTTAGCAGCCAAGCTTTTAACCACTGCAGCACCAGGGCTCCCAGCTTTGATTAGTGCCTTAAAAATGTCCTCAACTCAGACTCTTGCATCAGACTTACTAGAAGATGCTATATTGCCTGTCTTGGCTCTCACATACCCTTGCCTAATTGTGAAATACTGACCATGATTTAGGATGACTTTTCTAATAAATAATGACTTGCCACTGTCTCTATCTGTGACAAGCTCATCACTCCTTCCTTCTTTGATACTCCAGAGTTAGTGCAGTGCGGTAAAATTGAGCCCTCTTGCTCTGAGGCAGTTGAATGAGCCCCCATCTCCCTGCACCACACTTTGCCTGTAACAGATCAAACAGCTTCGTGGAAGTGACCACTCGTTCTCTCAGCCTCTAGCCCCATGGTTGCTCGTCTTCCAGGACCAGTGGAGAAAGTGTTCTTAATTTGTCAGTTGCTTGCCAAGTTTAAGAATATTAAGAATCAAGAGATTTTTCTTCAACTAAACACTCTTTCCTAAAAAGATTCATTAAGATGCCATTTTATGTAATAATTTATCTTTAAAAACTTACAAGTTTAAATTTGAATTTTGGTACCATTTTGATTGACCCAGGAAATCATTTAAAGTTGCTAGCACATATAGTGACATTTGGAAATGTTTCTTTCAATTACAATGCTGCTACATGGTTTATAGATGCATTAGAAGGTGAGAATAATTAAATGGTTTATATATAAATTAGGAAGAGAGAATAATCCTGGGTTTTGCAGATGAAAGCCACAAATCTCATTCAGTAGCTGTGTGATATTAGACCAGTTGGTTCACGTCCCTCATCTTCAATTTGCTCACCTCTAAAATGAAGATAACACATGCATACCTTAAGAGAACATGGTGAGAAATGATGAACTATCTAAGGTGGCCAACACCGCTACAAGCAGTCAGGAGTCACTCAATAAGTGTCAGTTCCCTTCTTTTACCTTCCTACCTCCATGTGCTTTCCAATCATTAATATTTCTCTTCTTTAAATATATGAACCCTAACAAAATTACATTTTTTAGATAGTCAGAAAGATGATTTTTGGGGGGGAGATGTCCTGACAAGAAGAGGTCAGGATCAGTATTCCTTTCTTTCCCTGTATCAGTTAAAATTATTATAACAAAATAGATGGAAGTAAAGAAAATTTCTTTGCATATCCCTAGGAATTCAACAGGTTAAAACTGTCCAGTGAAAGAGTTTTGTGAATTTTTTTACACATCTATCACAATAAAAAAATCTTTCAAATGACTCCCTTAAGGGGAGGAAAAAAAAAAAAACAAAACAAGAAACTTTCTTTAAAGACTCATCTATTTATAGTTGCTATTCTTACTATTCTCCATCTTCCTGTAACAAACAAAGAAGAGAAATAGCACACACATGCACACACAGTGGATGGATAAGCAAACGTTTTAAGAAAAATGAAATCCTTTCTAACAGGGCAAGCTGTCACAACGAAGTCCTGCAAAATTATCCTTAATATGCATACTTTTCCTACTGAGACATTTTCTTATATTTATTTTTATAGTATTAATTACTTCATGAAAGCAAAGCAAATATGTCTAAAACAATGTGTCACCAATTTATATTTTATTTTGTGGTTTCTTATAGTTCATATTCCATCCTGCTTAGTGTTGTGGGGATGGGTGGACAAAGAACACTGCCCCCCATTTTAGGATACTTATTTATTACAATAGGCTTTCACAATTCCAAAAGAGATTTCAGAAGGTAGCAAAAATAAAGACGTATGTATTCTTCTTGTACCTATGAATCTCCAGGACAAAAGATTGTGTACCGTGTATCATCCATAGAGCCATAAACCCATAAACATGAGTGAATTGCCTAAGTAGCGTTAGGAGAAGGAGAGGGGGGATTTTAGTAATTTTTGACTTGGAGTTCTTTAATCTTTTCCAAGTTGTGTTGTGAATTAACTTCCTCGGCAACAGTGCTGGCTATCTACTGAGTGCACACTCCTACAACCGGGGCACGTGAGAGCTGGCAATAAGATGAGATTGCCACCCATGATAGATGTCCAGTTTAACAGACAAGTGAACAATAGTTGATATACTTGTAACCGTTAAGTACAAGAAATGAAATACCTGAGCAGATAATGTAATGTTTAGTTAGTGTAGTTTAGTTAGTATAGTCACTTTGGAATTCTTTTATCATAATGTGTCTATTGCTAAAAATATTTTGGAAAGTTTATGAGCCAAGTGAGGATATTTGTTTCATTATTTTTGACTTACAGTTTACCTTTATCCAATTCTGCAGGCTGACCACCTTCATTTTTAGCAGAATTACATTTGAATGACTTTGGTTGCCTCTAAATGTGAAATATATTATTAAAATATTTAGCAATATTGAAGATATGCCAAAAATGCCTCTGAAAAGTAAGACACAGTATTGTTAAACTGCCAGTTCTCACTAATTTTCTCTATATGTTCAATGCAATCGCACTCAAAATCCTCATATTTTTTAAATATATATTGGCAAGCTTACTCTAAAATTAATATGGAAAGGTAAAAGAAACTAAGAACAGTCAAAATAATTTCAAAAGGGAAGAAAAATTGGAGGACCCTAAAAATCCAATTTCAAGACTTCCTATAATAATCTACGCATATATATTATATTAAAATAATAATCTACAATAATCAAGGCAGTGTGGCGTTTGCAAAAGTGTAGACACTAGATCAATAGAAAAGCAGAGGAATTGAGAAATAGATCCACATAATAAAGTTAACAGATTTGCAACTGAAGTACAAAGGCAATTCAAAGAAAAAAGGGTAGTCTTTTCAATAAATGATGCTGGAACAATTGGACATTCATCGGCAAGATAAGGAGTCTTGACCCGCATCTCATACTTTATACAAAAATTAAAATAAATCGTAAGTGAAAACATATAACTATAAAACTTCTAAAAGAACACATAGGACAAAATCTGTATGCCTTGGTTTAAGCAAGGACCTTTAGATATAACTCTAAAAACATAATTCATAAAAAATTGATGAATTAAACATTGTCAACATTAAACATTTTTGTTCAGTGAAAGACACTGTTAAGAAAATAAAGACAAGCCACAGAGTGGGAGGAAATATTTGTCTATCACATTTCTGACAAAAGATGTGTATCCAGAATATCTTTAAAAAACTCAAAACTCCAGTAAGAAAACACTCAATTAAAAGGGAGCAAAAGTTCTAAGTATACACTTCACCAAATAAACTTAAAAATATAATCTCAATATAATTCACCATTAGGGAAATGCAAAGTAAACCACGATCAGAAACTTCTGTACACCTATACCAAAACAAACAAGCAAACAACAACAACAAAACACCTCAACCCGTTGCCATCAAGTCGATTCTGACTTATAGTGACCATATAGGACAGAATAGAGCTGCCCCATAATGTTCCAATGAGCAGCTGGTGGATTCGAACTGCTGACATTTTGGTTAGCAACTGAGCTCTTAACCACTGTGCTGCCAGCCTTAAAGAATAAACTCAAAACAAAACAAAACAAAACACCAATCTTATAATACCATGAGTTTATTATGGTGAGAATGTTGAGCAAAGAGATCAAGAGTCAGAAAATATATGAGGTAAATTAACAGACGTGGGTAATCAATCAGGATGTCCCACATCTGTCTGATAGGATATCCAGAAAAAGCAGTTAGAGATCGAGAAGGGGAGAATAATCCAAAAGACAACAGAGAAAAATTTCACTCTGGTGAACAGAACATTCAAATTAAAAGAGCCCACCAGTGGATGATGAATAAAGAAAAACCCACACCTACGCTATCCGCTAATATTTCAGAATTCTAAAGATGAAGAGAAATTTTCAAAAACTTTCAGAAGGAAAACAAAATAATTATTCACAAACAAATGAAAACCAGACTGAATTCAGAAATGATATATTTGTTTATGCTATGGTGGATGAGAACGTTGCTCTCTGACACGGCCCTGCTCTCTTCTGCCCGACCCTCTCAAAATTATTAAAACACTATTTGTAATCCAAATAATTAAAGTATTTACATTAATATAATTATTCACATGTTTCAGTGCCAAGTTGGCTTTTATATTCTGCTCACACTTCCTTATGTGAGTAGTCTTTTTTGTCTTTAATTTCCATTTGCCTTTTCTCTTTCAATATCTTCCTTTATTTTATCTGAAAATGTTTCAAATGCTCCATCATATCAATTATGATTATTTTTTTTCTGGTTCTCTTTATTATGGAGATGGTCAGTGAGAGCTCATGACACTGTTCCAAAACGTGCTAGTTGTTTCCAGGCTTCCTGTATTGCTATCGGTCTAACAGGGATGGATCCACTGTTACTTGGACACTAAGTGTTTCGACTTCCTACATTTACATCCTTATTCTATTGTTACACCTCCTCAAGTAACTTTCTTAGAAGGTATCTATGGGAGGCAAAATTCCTGTGCCATTATGTGTCTGGAAATGCTTTAATTTACTTTTTCATTTCATTGTATACCCAAGGGCTGAGTATAGAATTCTAGGTTGAAATATTTTTTCCTCAGAATTCTAAAAGCAATGTTCATTTTAAGGGGGAAAAAAAAAAAGCTGATACTGCTGCTGAGTAGTCTGATACATTTCTTATTATGTTTCTTTTTATAGCATCTCTTGTTTTCTTTCTGGAGCTTTTGGAGTATCTCTTAACTCCAATTTTTAGAAAACGACTGATGATATATGTCTGTTTTCATTCATTCTGGGCACTTGATAGATCAATTCAACCTTTAGACTCACAACGTTTTAAAATATCATTTAATTATTTGGTTCTCATTCACTGAAATTCTTTACAGTCAGATAATGAGTGGATCTTTTGGTTTAATCTTCCTAATTTTTTTGTTTTGTTTATTTTATAAATTTTATCTATTCTGTACTTCTTAAGAGGTTCTTTATATTTTTATTTAAATTGCATCTCAGCGATAATACTTTTTAACTTCAAAGAGCTTTTTGTTATTAGCTGACTATTCTTTTTTTAGCATTCTGTACTTGTTTTATGGAGAAACATGAGGTAGACTCACAATTTTTAACTGGCACTCTGTAGTGTTATTCACACACACAATAAGAAAATATATGTAAGGGGACAGAAGACTTCATTAATATTAAATGTGTCATAGACATCAATACAGTGGAATACTATAGAGCCATTAGAAAAATTAAGGTAGATCTGTGTGTACTATGATGTAAAGAAGTCCATGATGTATTCCTAGGTGAAAATAAAGGAAATTAGTACATTCATTATTCATTTTACAAATATTTATTGAACATATGTGTTAGGCACTATTCTAGGCCCTAGGAATACACGTGAGCAAAATAAACAAAATCCTTGCCATGTTACTACAAATAGTAATAATTTATATAATAAATTTAAACCACGGGAGGATATAGAGTGACAGAAGAATGATCAAGGAAGACTTCTCTGATGACGTTACAGTTTAACTTGTACTCAATGGAAATGAAGTCTTAGGCAGTATGCATATCTGAATGTGGGTAAACTGATCCAATTTATGGGAAAAAAAATAAGCTCTGTAAATCTCTGTATCTTTATGTTTATACTTCAGTCAAATAGAAATAAGTCATGAAGGATACACACGAAATGGTGGGGAATGGAAAGAAAAAGAAGGGAAAGATTTTTGCTAAGCTTTTCTTAATAATAATCGGAAGTACCGTATTTTTATGCAAATAATGTGCACGTTCTACATTTGTTTGCCAACCGTGTCCTCCTCTCGTGAGGTGTTTTTGTGAGCATGCTATGCTAATTTTTTTTTACAGCAGCAGGTAAAATAAATTTGACATAGTGTACTTATGAAAATACCTCACCAGGGGGAGGGGGGGAAAGTGGTTGGCAGACAAACATAGAACCCGTGCATTATTTGCATAAAAATACGGCAATAATAAATTACTTCTGTAATTTATAAAACACAGTAAAGCATGTACATATAAATATACAAATACTTTAAAGCATATAACAACAAAGCCTTTAAAGAGAAAGATTCATTTATTTTGTTGCAAACTTTAATGGACACCTTAAATTTCAAATTTTCTTTTTAGTTTCTTTACCTAATTCTTAATACGGGCTCAGTATTGGCATTTGTCTTTGCCAGAAAACACCAGCTAAAATATTCCAATTTTCATGTGAAAATTATTAATGATTTTTATTTTCTGGCAGTAAACTCATATATTGTTATTTTATTCTGACCTGAACAAAGAATAGTCCATTAACTATAGCATTTTACTTATTGTATAACATACAGATTATGCACTATATTAATTCCCTCTTTCATAAATGAACACAGATGAAGAAAGTTACTAATAGTCCTAGATATTGACAGCCCACCTGAAGAAGTGTCTTCCTTTTTCTTGGAAGTTAGCTAATCTGGAGGCTCTACAATATCTAACAGCTCATTCATGTTTTTCAAAATTCCTTCAGAAAGTCACGTAAGTTTTAATTAAACTTCTTTTTAAAAGAGTTTTATTGAGGTATAATTCACATACCATGAACAATTCATCCATTTAAAGTGTACAGTTCAGAGGATTTTAGTATATTCACAGTTATGTGCAGCCATTATCACGGTCAATATTAGAACATTTTTATCACCTCAGAAACAAATCCTGTATACTTTAGCTATCAATCTTCTATCCCCATATCTCTTCTCCAGCTCAATGTAACTGCTGATTCACTTTATGTCTCTACAGGTTAGCCTATTTTGGACAATTTATGTAAATAAAAACACAAAACCAAACCCATCACTGTTGAATTGATTCTGACTCATAGTGACCCTATAGGGACAGAAAAGACCTGCCCTCTAGAATTTCCAAGGAGCGCCTGGTGAATTCGCCAATCTTCTGGTTAGCAGTTGAACTCTTAGCCACTATGCCACCAGAGTTTCCAATTTATGTAAATGGAACCATGTAATATGCAGTCTTTTGTGACTGGCATCTTTCACTTAGTATAATGTCTACAAGGTTCATCCGTGCTTTAGCATTTCTCAGTACTGCATTCATTTTTACTACAGAATAATATTTTATTGTATAGATACAGCACATTTTATTTATCCGTTTGTCAGTTGATGGACATTTGGGTTGTTTTCAACTTCTGGCTATTATGAATAATGCTGCTGTGATGTGCAGTTTTTATGAGGCATATGCCCTCATTTCTCTTGGGTTCATACCTGGGAGTGGAATTACTGGGTCACATGGTAAATATATGCTTAATTATTTAAGAAACTGCCAGACTGTTTTCTAAAGTGGTTGTATCATGTTACAGTTCCAACAGCAGTATACGAGGGTTCTGATTCGTCTACATCCTCAACAAAACTTGCTATTATCTGACTTTTTGATTCTAACCATCCTTGTGGGTGTGACATGGTATCTCATTTTGGTTTTGAATTGCATTTTCGTAGTGACTTCTGATGTTGAGCATCTTTTCATGTGCATATTGATCATGTGTATGTCTATTCAGATCCTTTGCCAATTTTTAAATTGGGTTATCTTTTTATTATTTATTTGTAGGAGTTCTTTATATATTTTAGATACACGTCCCTTATTGTATGTATAATTTACAAATATTTTCTTCCATTCTGTGAATTGATTTTTCACTTTCTTGATAGTGTCCTTTGAAGAATAAAAGTTCTTAATTTTCATGAAGTCCAATTTATTTATTTATTTGGTTATTTGTATCTTTGGTATAATATCTAAGAATTCACTGCCAAATATGAGGTCATGAAGACTTATCCCTATGTTTTCTTATAAGAGTTTTGTAGTCTCCACTCTTAAATTTAAGTCTTTGATCCATTTTGAGTTAATATTTTTATATGGTGTGAAGTAAATGTCCGATTTCATTGGTTTACACATGATTTTCCTGTTGTTTCACACCATTAGTTGAAAAGACTACTCTTTCCCCATTGAATGGTCTTGGCACCCTTGTCCAAAAACAGTTGATCATAGTCTCATGACTTCATTTCTGAAATCTCAATTCTATCCCATTATGTGTATGTGTATTCTACGCCAGTACCACACCGTCTTGATTACCATTGCCTTGTAATTGTGGTGCCATCAATCACTTTTGTATGGCCTTTCTAGCCATGGTCTTGTAATTCCCACCCAAGTAATTGGGCAGGACTGCGCAGATATGGTAATTGTAGCCCACCAAAGGGATTGGTCAGTTTTGTCAGCCCCCTGGGCTTGAAATTAACCATTCCAGAGGCAAGAAGAGGAGAATCCCACCACCACCAAGAAAGAAGACCCAGCACATCCTTTGGACCCAGGATCCCTGGGCTTGGAGGCTCCTGGGACCAGGAGACAGAAAGCAAACTGTAATCCTGAAGACCGTGAGAAGGGGTGGCAGGAGAGACCTGGCAGCAGGACACAGTGCAGTGGGCTTCCCGGCCCATGGAGAGAGAAAGCTGAGTGCCTTTGGGCAGAGGCCTAGGGCCAGGGAGAGGCGTGCCTGCAAGCATGGCTGGAAAGAGGCTGTCCTGATGAAAGAACTTTATCCTTCAGTGTTCCTGACACTGAATTATAACCTGTTACTTCCCTAATAAACTCCGTAATTGTAAGTATGCTCTGTGAGTTCTGTGTGGCCATTGCAATGAATTATTGAACTCAGCAAAGAAGTAGAGAGTGCCATGGGAAAGACGATTAGTGTCAGAAATGGTAAAGATGGCGGACAGAAGGCATGTCTGACCTCTGCCTCATGGGAATCAGCCTTGGGCTGTTGGTTTGGATTCTCCTTTCCTCTTGTGAAGTTAGAGGAGGTCAAACAGTAGATGTATCTTAGATGGCCACTCACAGGCTTTTAAGACCCCAGTTGCTACTCAACACAGCTGAATAAAGAACATTTTCTTTATGGACTATATTATACAAATTGAGCTAGATGTCCCCTGAGACCATGGTCCCCAGGCCTCAGCCCAGTAGCTTGGTCCCTCAGGGCATTTGGTTGGGTCTGTGAAGCTTCTATGACTTTGCCCTGGTCAAGTTGTGCTGACTTCCTCAGTATTGTGAACAGTCTAACCCTTTACCAAAGTTATGAGTTATCTACTATCTAGTTAACGTTTTTCCCTCTCCATCCCTCCCCTACCTTGTAACCATCAAAGATTGTTCTTTCTGTGTGGAAACATTTTCATGTGCTTTTATAATAGTGGTCTCATACAATATTTGTTCTCTTGTGATTGACTTATTTCACTCAGCTTAATGCCCTCCAGATTCATCCATGTTGTGAGATGTTCCGTAGATTCATTATTGTTCTTTATCATTGCATAGTATTCCATTGTATGTATATACCATAGTTTGTTTATCTATTCTTCTGTTGATGGGCACTTACATTGTTTCTATCTGTTTGCTATTGTGAATAATGCTTCAATGAACGTGGTTCTGCCCATGTCTATTAGTGTGACAGCTCTTGTTTCTCTAGGATATATTCCTAGGAGTGGGATTGCTTGATCTTACGGTATTTCTATTTCTAGCTTCTTAAGAAAGCACCATTATTGTTTTCCAAAATTGTTGCACCGTTTTGCATTCCCACAAGCAGTGCATTAGAGTTCCAGCAGCCTCTTCAGCATTTGTTATTTTCTGATTCATGCCAGTAATGTTGGGATGAGATGGTATCTCACTGTAGTTTTGATTTGCATTTCTCTAATGGCTAATGATTGAGAGCATTTCCTCATGTGTCTGTTAGCCACCTAATGTCTTCTTTGGTGAAGTGTCTGTCCGTATACTTTGCCCATTTTTTAATTGGATTATTTGTCTTCTTTTTGTAGAGGTGCTAGATTTTCCTACTGATTTTAGACATTAGACCTTTGTCTGATATGTCATAACCAAAAATTTTTTCCCCGTCTATAGGTTCTCTTTTTACTGTTTTGGTGAAGTCCTTTGACGAGCATAAGTGTTTAATTTTTAGAAGATCCTATTTATCTGGCTTATCTTCTGGTGTTTGTGTATTGTTAATTATGGTTTGTATATGGTTTATGCCAATATGTTAGGACGCTTGTGTTGATCCTATTTTTTTCTTCCCTAATCTTTATAGTTTTTGGTTTTATATTTAGGTCTTTGATCCATTTTAAATTAGTTTTTGTGTATGGTGTGAGGTATGGGACCTGTTTCATTTTTTTGCAGATGGACATCCAGCTCTGCCAGCACCACTTGTCTTTTCCCCATTTAATGGACTTTAGGCCTTTGTCAATGATCAGGTGGTCATTGGTAGGTGGATTTACACTTGGGTTCTCAATTCTGTTCCATTGGTCAATGTGTTAGTCGTTATACCAGTACCAGGCTGTTTTGACTACCACAGCTGTATAGTAGGTCTGAAGTGAGGTAGTGTGAGGCCTCCTACTTTGTTGTTCTTCTTCAATAATACTTTACTTATCCAGGTCTCTTTCCTTCCCATATAAAGATAATGATTAGTTTTTCCATCTCTTAAAAGAATGCTGTTAGTATTTTGATCAGGATTACATTGTATTTGTAGATTGTTTTGGGTAGAACTGACATTTTCACAATGTTGAGTTTACCTATCCATAAGCATGGTATGTTTTTTCATTTATGTAGGTCTCCTTTGGTCTCTTGCAGTAGTGTTTTGTAGTTTTCTTTGTATAGGTCTTTTAGGTCCCTGGTTAGATTTAGTCCTAAGTATTTTATTTTTTCAGGGGCTATTATAAATGGTATTGCCTTCCTGACTTCATTTAAATAGTTCTCTTTATTGGCGTATGGGAATCCAACTGCTTTTTTATATTGATCTTGTATCCTGCTACTCTGTTAGTTCCAGTAGTTTTCTTGTGGAGTCTATTGGCTTCTCTATGTATAGTATATATCATCTGTGAATAGGGTTAGTTTTACTTTTTTCTTACTGATTTGGATGCCCTTTATTTATTTTTCTTGCCCTATTGCTCTAGCTAGGACTTTCAGCACAATGTTAAATAGGAGTGGTGATAAAGGGCATCTTTGTCTTGTTCTTGTTCTCACGGGGAATATTTTCAGGTTCTCTTTATTAAGAATGATGGCTGTTGGTTTTGTATAGATGGCCTTTTTTATGTTGAGGAGTTTCCTTTCTATTTCTACCTTATTGAGGTTTTTATCAGGAATGAATTTTGGACTTTATTGAATGCCTTTTCTGTGTCTGTGGAGATGATCATGTGATTCTTTTATTTTGGTCTATTTATGTGATGCATTACGTTGATTGATTTTCTAATGTTGAACCATCCTTTCATACCTGGTAAGAATCTCATTTGTTTGTAGTGTATCTTTTTTTTTCTATGGTGCTGAATTCTGTTGGCCAGAATTTTGTGGACAATTTTTGCATTTATATTCATGAGAGATAGTGGTCTGTAATTTTCTTCCTTTTTTTTTTGTAGTTTCTTTGCCTGGTTTTAGTATCACCCTTATGCAGGCTTCATAGAATGAATTCAGAAGTATCCCTTCCTTTTCTATATTCTGCAATAGTTTGAGTAGTACTGGTGTGAGCGCTTCTCTGAATGTTTGGTAGAATTCTCTAGTGAAGCCATCTGGCCAGGATTTTTTTAGTTGGGATTTTTTTTTTTTAATTACCTTTTCAAAGTCTTCTCTTGTCATGTGTTTTCAGACTTTATACCTCAGTTTGTGTTAATTTTGTTAGGTAGTGTGTTTCTACAAATTTGTCCATTTACTCTAGGTTTTAAAATTTTTCATAGTACTCTGTTTATGATCCTTTTTATTTCAGTTGGGCCTGTTGCAATGTCCTCCATTCATTTCTTATTTGGGTTATTTGCTTCCTCTCCTTTTTTTCTTTTGTCAGTTTGTCCGATGGTTTGTTGATTTTGTTGATCCATTTAAAGAACCAACTTTTGGTTGTGTTGATTCTTTCTATCATTTTTCTATTTGATTTGTTTTTGGTCTGATCTTTATTATTCCCTTTCTTCTGGTGGCTATGGGCTTCTTTTGTTGTTCTCTTTCTATTTGTTTGAGTTGTAGGGATAAAGTTTTGATTTTGTCCCTTTCTTCTTTTTTGATGTGTGCTCCTGTGATGGATGAATTGTGTCCCCCCAAAATGTGTGTCAACTTGGCTATACCATAATTCCCAGTATTATGTGATTGTTCACCATTTTGTCATCTGATGTGATTTTCCTGTGTTGTAAATCCTACCTCTATGATGTTAATGAGGCATGATTACAGGCAGTTATTTTAATCAGGCAGTACTCAATCTACAAGATTAGATTGTATCTTGAGTCCCTTTCTTTTAAGATAAAAAAGAGAGAAGTGAGCAGAGAGACAAGGGGACCTCCTACCACCAAGAATGCAGAGCTGGGAGTGGAGCGTGTCCTTTGGACGCAGGGTCCCTGCACTGAGACACTCCTAGACCAGGGGAATATTGATGACAAGGACTTTCACTCAGAAACGACAAAGACAGAAAAGCTTCCCCTTGAGCTGGTGCCCTGAATTCAGACATCTAGCCTCCTAAACTGTGAGAGAATACATTTCTTTGTGAGAGCCATCCACTTGTGGTATTTCTGTTATAGCAGCACTAGATAACTAAGACAACACCTATTGCTATAAATTGACCTCTGAGCACTGCCTTTGCTGTTTCCCAAAGGTTTCAGTATGATGTGTTTTCATTGTCATTTGATTCTAGAAATTTTTTTTATTCCATCTTTGATTTCTTCAATTACCCACTGGTTTTTAAGCAAGGTGTTATTCAGTTTGCATGTATTTTTTTTTCTTTCGCTCTTCCTGTTATTAGTTTCTGCTTTTATGGTGTTATCATCAGAGAAGATACTTTGTATTATCTCAATGCTTTAGAATTTGTTGAGGGTTGCTTTGTGGCCTAAGATGTACTTTATTCTGGAGAATGTTCCATGTGTGTTGGAAAAGAATGTATACTTTGCTTCTGTTGTGTGGCATGTTCTATATATATCTATAAGGTCAAGATGGTTGATTGTGGCCTTTAGAACTTCTATATCTTTGTTGAGTTTCTTTCTAGATGTTCTGTCCTTTACTGAGAGTGGTGTGTTGAAGTCTCCTATTATTGTTGTAGAACTGTCCATTTCTCTTTTTCAGTGCTGTTGGAGTCTATGTATTTTGGAGCCCTGTCATTGGGTGCATAGATATTTGTTATGGGTATGTCATCACGGTGGCTTGTTCCTTTAATCATTATATAATGTCCTTCCTTGTCTTTTATGGTGGATTTTGTTTGAAGCTCTATTTTATCTGAGATTAGTATTGCCACTCCTGTTCTTTTTTGGTGGCTGTTTGCTTGATGTATTATTTCCATCTTTGGTTTTTAATATATTTATGTCTTTTTGTGTAAGGCATGTCTCTTTTGTAGACAGCATATTGATGACCATTTTTTTATCCATTCTGTCACTCTCTTTCTCTTTATGGGTTCATTTAAGGCATTTACATTCTGTGTGATTATTGATTGGTGTGTTTATTGCTATCATTTTGTAGTGCTTTTTTTTTTGTGTGTGTGTGTGTGGGATGCTGATGTTTTCTTTGTTCCTCTTACTTTCCTGTGCTGAGTTCCTTTTGTTTGTGAAATTTCTTTTTGTTTTTTTCATTATTGCATATTTTTTGTTAACTGAATCTTTATGTTTTTCTTCTTTTTTATTCCGATTAGTAGGTTTGTTAATTTTCGTTATGGTTAACGTTATCTTCCTAAGTTTTAACCAATCTTTAATTACTTGATATTGCCTTGACTTCTTCTCCATTTGAATTTTCTACACCATGTATTCTCCCTTTTATTGTTCTGATGTTGTCGTCATTTACGTATTGACATATCTAGTTCCCTGTTTTGAATCTTTAGTTCTCTTTTATCCTTGAGAGTTCATTATCTCGGTGGATATTTGACTGATACTGACCTGTGTCCTAGATTCAGGTTGTTGTCTGATGTTTGTTCTCTAACTGAAGGACTCCCTTTAATAATTGTTGTTTTATTCAAATTCCCCTAATTTCTGTTTATCTGGAAATATCCTAATTTCACTATCATATTTGAAAGACAGTTTTGCAGGATATATTATTCTTGTTTGACAATATTTTTTCTTTCAAGGTTTTACATATATTATTCCATTTTCTTCTTGCTTGTATGGTGTCTTAGGCTGGATTGTCTAGAGAAGCAAAACCAATAAAGTGTATGTATATATATATATATATATATAGTTTTATATCAAAGAAATAGCTCACATGATTGTAGTGGCTGGAACGTTCCAAGTCCATGGATCAGGATAGAAGCTTCTCCTGATTCACATAGCTTCAGGGGCTGGCAAACCCAAGATCAACAGGTCTGAAAGCAGGGCTCTTGCTCACAGGCTGTGACTATCTACGAATCCCAAGATTGGCAAGCAAGACTGTAAGGCTTCTACTGATTCACGTAGCTGCAGGGGCTGGTGAACCCAAGATCAGCAGGTCAGAGAGCAGGGCACCGTTCACAGGCTGTGAAGATTGATGAATCCCAAGATCGGCAGATAAGCTGACAGCTCAAGTCCCAAGAACCGCTCAAGTCCCAGAACGCCTGCTTATATTCTAATTCAAACCACACGCCCAAGGAAACTCCCTTTCAACTGATTGGCTACTCACAGCATATTCAATCATGGGAGTGATCACATATAGACACTGAGAATCATGGCCCAGCTAAGTTGACACACAATCTTAACCATTACACTTGGTTTCTGTTGAGTAATCAGAGCTTACTCTTAGTGTTTCCCCTTTGTATGTTATTTTTCTTTTTTCTCGAGCTGCTGCCAGGATTCTTCCTTTGTTTTTGGCTTTGGAAAGTGTGATTATGATATGTCTTGATGACTTTCTTTGGGGATCTATCGTATATGGCATTAGTTGAGCTTCTTGGATGGTCAGCTTTTCATCTTTCATGATACTAAGGAAGTTTTTTGTCAGCAAATCTTCAATGATATTCTCTGTGTTTTCCATTTTCTCTCCCTGTTCTTGAACTCTGATCACACACAGATTTTTGCTCTTGATTGTATCCCACATAGTTATATTTTCTTCATTCTTTTCTGTGATTTTTTTCCTCAAAGTGGCATCCATGGATTTGTCTTCAGTTTCACTGAGTCTGTCTTCCATTGTTTCGAACTTGCTCCTAAAACCTTCTATTGTGTCATCCATTTCTGAAATTTTGTTTTTTATCTTTTGGATATCTAATTGCTGTTCTTGTATGATTTCTGAATTGTTGATTTGTTTTGACATTTTTTCTTGTATCATTTTCCTGAATTCTTCCATTGCTTTGTCTGTGTTTTCCTTGATTTTGCCTGTATTTTGATTGATTTTGTCTGTTTTCAATGACTTTGTCTGCATTTTCCTTGATGTCTTTCCTAATTTCTTGGAAAGCTCTGCATATGAGACTTGTGAATTCCTCATCAGGTAGTTCCAATGGTTTTTTTCTGCCAGAAGGTCAACTGGAGCTTTATTCTCATTGCTTACTGGAGCCCTCCTGTCCTATTTTATGTATTTTGATATTGTCTGCTGTCTCTGAGAACTTCAGATATTATTTTCTTTATTTATTGATTGTACGTTGTTTTGTTTCATCCTGCTTTTTGTTTTGTTTGGTTATGTCGGGACGGGTGGGCTGGGCATGGTTTGTTGCTTGCTCTTCTGAGGGCACCAAGTTTCATCACTTTGTCCAGGTGTGCAGGGCTAGTTGCTTTGCTTGGTGCAGCGGGGCAAGTTCAGCAGGGGGGAAGGGACGGAGATGGGTCATTTATATGCAGCATGAGCCAGGCTAGAGGCTAGAGTGGAGTCATGGTGAGCAGAGGGAGGGGTCCAGAACCAGTGGGGAGGGTCAAGTATGCTGGGCTGGGTCCCCTCAGGGCTGCAGATGGCAGGGCAGAGGAAAGAGGTAGAAGGGGGGGTCAAGGTAGGTAGGGGCAGAGGAGCCTAGATGGAGGAGGGCAATGGGTGGGTTTGTACTGTGGTTCCCAGCAGTTGAGGTTGCTGTGATGGGGCAGTTATGGCCGCTGTTCACCACAGGGGTGGGGGTTGTAGAAGCATGCTACTGTGGTTACCATATGAGAGAGTCTGGGCTCCTCCTTGGATTGCAGCCAGCAAACGTGATCTTACATAGCCCTGGGTGTGTCTACACCATACCTCTGTCTCCTATTGGGTATTCCATGGCACTGCCTTTCTGTGTGCTGGATCGTTGGTTTTATTCCAAGATGGTCACGCTGAGTCATGCCATCTGACCAGGAACCTCCTCTCTGTATCTCTATTCCTTCCCCATTTTCTATCAGTTTCTTCTCCTTAGTGACTTCTGATCTAATACTTTATCCCTTCATTTAAGGTTCAAGGTACCAGGATTGATGTCTGTATCTGTTTTACTTGTTTTTTTGGGTCTTTGCTGCAGTGGGATGGCTTAGCGTGTCTGACTAGTCCGTCATCTTGGCTCTGCCACAGGATTTTTGTTTTCTTTATGTTGAAGGGTAATCCATCTTGAAGGCTGTAGTCTTTGATCTTCATTAGTAAGTACTTCAAGTCCTCTTCACTTTCAGCAAGCAAAATTGTGACTTCTGCATATCACAGATTGTTAATTTTCTCCTTCCGATCCTGATGCCCTGTTCTTCTTCACATAGTCCAACTTCTCAGATTATTTGCTCAGCATACAGACTGAATAAGTATAGTGAAAGGATACAACCCTGACACACACATTTCATGATTTTAAACCATGCAGTATCCCCTTGTTCTGTTTGAATGACTGCCTCTTGATCTATGCACCGGTTCTTCATGAGCACAATTAAGAGTTCTGGAATGCCCATTCTTCTCAACGTTATCCATGATTTGCTATGATCCACACAGTTGAATGCCTTTGCATAGTCAATATAACACAGGTAAACATCTTTCTGGTATTCTCTGCTTTCAGACAAAATTCATTTGACCATTAGCAGTGATGTCCCTCATTCCATGTCCTCTTCTGAATCCTGCTTGAATTTCTGGCAGTTCCCTGTTGTACTGCTGCAACAGCTTTTGAATGATCTTCAGCAAAATTTTACTTATGTGTGATATTAATGATATTGTTTGATAATTTCCACATTCTGTTAGATCACTTTTCTTTGGAATGGGCACAAACATGAATGCACAATGTTTTTGTGAGTGTCATAAAGTAGTATGTGCATATTTAACTCAAAATTTTAATACAATAGACTTATGGCATTTCGTTCTTAGGTACGAGTTGTCCATAAGTCAGATATTCTGAACGTGGGGACATTGTGTGTAAAACTTTTACATGACTGAAAAGGAAAAACTGTATAAAAATATACACCTTCTCCTCACTTATCGGCATGGTTAGGTTAAAAAGACTAGGTCATTATGCAAAATTGTTGTTATGCAAAAATGGAGATTGACCACATCAGATCACAAAATGAAGGATGACTACATCATTGCATAACTGCCAAATAACATCATTATATAACTACCAAGTTACACCTTTACATAACTGCCAAGTTACATCATCACATAACTGCCAAACCACTGAGAATCATAGCTCAGCCAAGTTGACACATAATTTTAACAATCAGAGCAAGCGTTACTCGTCTCACACTTCAGCATTCATCAGTGCCACACGTACGTTGTTAATGCTCAAAATAGTAGATAGTAAATTTTTTACTATTGTAAATGCAAAATTTCGGATAATGAGATAGTCAATAAGTGAAGAAAAGGTGTATTTAGAAGTCTGACTTCCTCCTATATCAACTTTGCTCTGTTAGTATCACCACCAATTGCTAACCATTTCCATCTTAATAGTTTCTGGTCTAAACTTTTAGTGTTTCTCAGAAGTACCCTTCCCCAAATAAGTAAATAGATAACATAAATAAGTTTATTTATTTACTATGTTATCTGTACATAAGTGTACTATTTTTTTATCCCCATGTTACTATATGTCCTGGAAGTCAATCTATATCAGTGCATTGTGTTCTTCTTCATCCTTTTTTTTGGCTGCGGAGCCTTTAGTTAGTGGAAGTATGATAGTGTATTCAACCAGTCTCCTACGGATCGTGTTTTATTGGTCTCAAAGCCAAGCAAGATTGTGTAAAGGGGTGGACATCAGGTCTGGAAGGAGTTCTGGTGGTGCAGTGGTTAAAGTGATCAACTGCTAACCAAAAGGTCAGTGGTTTGAAACAATCAGCAGCTCTGCAGAAGAAAGACGTAGCAGTCTGCTTCTGTAGAGATGTACAGCTTTGGAAACCCTATGGGGTAACTACGAGTCAAAACTGACTTGATGGCAGTGGGTTTGGTTTTGGTTTTTGTTCTAGTCAGTTGGCTAGGTAGCTGTCTTCCAAATTTCTTGGCCTAGATGAGTGAGCACCTCCAGTGCTGCATCTGTTTGTTGAAATATCTCAATTAGTATTCCATCAATTCCTGGAGTTTTTTTTTTTTTTTTTTTTTGCCAATGTCTTCAGTGCAGCTTGGTCTTCGTCCTTCAATACCACTGGTTCTGGATCATATGCTACCTCCTGAAATGGTTGAATGTTGACCAATTCTTTCTGGTACAGTGTTCTCTGTGTCTTTCTTCCATCTTCCTTTGATGCTCCTGCATTGTTGAATGTTTTGCCCATAGTATCCTTCAACATTGCAACTTGAGGCTTGAATGTTTCCTTCAATTCTTTCAGCTTGAGAAATGCAGAGCGTGTTCTTCCCTTTTGGTTTTCTAACTCCAGGTCTTTGAACCTTTCATTGTAATACTTTACTTTTCTTCTCGAGCCACCCTTTGAAATCTTCTGTTCAGCTCTTCTATTTCATCATTTCTTCTGTTTGCTTTAGCTGCTCTATGTTCAAGAGCAAGTGGATTCCTTAGGATACTCTATATACCGATCATGTCATCTGGGAATAGAGATAGTTATACTTTCTACTTTCCAATCTGAATGTGTTTTAGTTCTATTTCTTGACTAATTAAATTCCCGGGCTAGAAGCTCCAGTAAAATGTTGAATAGAAGTAGTGAGAGTGGACATTCTTGTCTTTCTCTTGATCTGAGGCAGAAAGCATCCAGTTTTTCATCGGTAAGTATGATGTTAAAGATAGAATGATAGATAGGTAGATAGTTTGCTTTGAGTTGATGCTGACTCATGATGAACTTGTGTACAACAGAAAGGAACGTTGCCCAGTCCTGCGTCATCCTCATGATTGCCAGCATTTTCAAGTCTATCTTGAGATTATGATGTCAATTCATGTCAGTGAAAGACTCCATCTCCTTCACTAAACATGATATCCTCTCCAGCAGTTGATCTTTGCTGATGATTTATTCAAAACAAGAGTCGAACAATATTCTGTTATGATCCACAAGGTTTTCATTGGCTAACTTGTGGAAATAGATTGACAGTTCTTTTTTCATAGTCTGTCTTAGTTTGGAAGCTCTGCTGAAGCCTGTCCACTATGGGTGAGCCTGTTAGTATTTGAAATACTAGCGACATAGCTTCCAGCATCATAGCAACATGCAAGACATCACAATACAACAAAATGACAGATGGGTGATGGAAGTGTGATGTTAGCTGTTGGTTTTTCATAGATGCCCTTTATCAAGTTGAGGAAATAGCTTTCTATTCCTAGTTTAACTGTTTTTTTTTTTTTTTTTTTTTTAATCATGAAAGGGTGTTGTAATTTGTCAAATACAAATACCTTTTTGGTATCTATTGAGATGATCATGTAGTTTTGGATTTTTTTATTCCATTGTGGTGCATTGCATTAATTGATTTTGGGGTGCTAAAACAGCCTTGGCATTCCTGGGATAATTCCCAATTGTTCATGGAGTACAATTATTTTTATATGCTGCTGGGCTCAGTTTCCTAGTATTTTGTGTCCATATTCCTAAGAGATATTGATCTGCAGTTTTCTTTTTCTGGTGAAGTTTTGCTTTGTTTTATGTCAGGATAATACCGGCCTCACAGAGTGAGTTTAGAAGTATTTCCTCCTGTCCTATTTTTTGGAAGGGTTTGTGAAGAATTGATATTAATTCTTCTTTAAATGTTTGGTAGAATTCAGAGGTGAAGCCATCTGAGCCTATACCTTTCTTTGTGGGTAGTTTTTTGATTGCTAATTCAATCTCTTCACTTGTTGCAGGTCTATTAATTGTCTGCTATGGATAGTTCTTGAGGTCACAAGGTGAGATTTGTTCTGAACCCAGGTGGGTTCTTCCCAGCTATGTTTTTTCCCAGTTCTCTCAAGCAAACTAATCGGCCTACAGTTTAGCCTACATGTCCAAAGAATCTACAAATCTCTTGCCAATTATCTTTCACCATAACCTCTCCTATTATTGAGAGCACCCTTAGGCTTTAACTTCTTTACACTCTGTTGCAAATTAAGTCAGTTCCTTTGGGAAGAGATTAGAGCTATCTTATTCAGAACTCAATTTCCTTGTCCCCTCACATCAGGAAAAACCTCTGAGCCAAGGCTCTGGAACTGCAGTTGGGGACGATGGTGCACTTCTCTCTGAGTGACAGAGAGTGTTTGGTCATGGGGAGAGGGGGCAGTAGTCTCAGGTCTTGTTGGCCTGCTTCTCCTGGAGTGGACCAACCACCTTATGAGCCAGAGCAAGCACAATCTAAACCCCAGTATTCTCAGCAGTATCACACCCAAGATAGAGTCTCTTGGGGCTGGGCAGAAGAAGGGAATCCCCATTTCTTAGCTGCAGTCACCCAGGATTTAGCCTCAGCAAGAGGTACCTGAGGCAGGATGAGAAATGCTGACTTCCTGTCTTCCTTGTAAAATAGCCCTGTAACTGTAATCTGAAGAGAAGGGGATTCCTGTGTTCTTGACTATACCAGATTAAAGTGGAGAGCTGTCTTGGCAAGTTTGGAGGAGGTTGGGAAGAAGCAGGTCTTAGTTCAAATACCACAAACCCTCATTGTTCTTACATAATTACAGTAGATTTTCTTGAATAAATGTTTCTTTATTTGTCTTATGTCCATAGGACCATTTATAGAGATTTTAAATAGTTGTTGTTTATTATATTTTGTTTTTTAAAAAATAGTTTTCACCAGTTTCACTGGGGAGTGGGTCTGCAGAACTCATGCTGTCATGCCGAAAGTTGATTTAATTTCTTTCAAGATATATTTTGTAAATGCTAATATAAATTAAAAAGGAATTCTAAAGAATATTAAAGTAATCCACAGGAAAAGAGGGGGGAAAACAGAGAGAACAAAAAAATAAAATAGCAGACTTAAGCTCTAACATATCAATAATTACATTAAATGTGAATGTTCTAAATTAACCCACTGAAAGGCAGATTCGCAGAGTAGATTAAAAAATGTTACCCAACTTTATGCTTTCTACACGAAACTCACTTCAAATATAATGACGTAGGCATGTTGAAGGTAAAAGGATGATAAAATATATCATGAAAACATTAATCAAAGGAACACAGCACTGACTATATTAAGGTCAGATAAAGTAGTCTTCAGAGCAAAGAAAATTACCAAAGATAGACAGGAACATTATGTAATGATAAAAAAGTCAGTCCTTCAAGAGGATGTAACAGTTCTAACTGTGTGTGTACCCAATATCAGAGCTACAAGGTATGTGAATAAAAAAACCATAGAACTAAAAGAAGAAATAGACAAATCTAAAATTATCATTGCAACTTTGACACTCTTCTCTCAAGTATTGATAGAACAAGTAGACAGAGAAATCACCAAGGTTATAGGAGAAGTCAATAACACCATCAACCAACAATATCTCATTGACATTTATAGAACGTTCCATGCAACAAAGCAAGAAAACACATTCTTTTCAAGTGCCCACAGAACATACACCAAGTTACATCATATCTTGGATCATAAACAAATCTCAACAAATTTAAAATAATTGAAATCACACTGTGTGTTTTCTGACCACAAGGGAATCAAACTAGAAATCAGTATCAGAAGGATAACATGAAAATCTCCAAACACTTTGAAAATAAATAGCACATTTCTAAATAATTCATGGATCAAAATGGAAATTTTAAAGTAAATAAAAAAAAATACATCAAACTGAATGAAAATGAAAATACAACATATCAAAATTTATGAGGGAGAGTTAAAGCAGTGCTGAGAAGAAAAGTTGTAGCACTAAAGCATACATTACAAAAAAGGAAAGTCTCAAATCAATAATCTAAGCTCCAGTTCAAGAACATAGAAATTGAAGAGTAACCAAAACCCAAAGCAAACAGAAGAAATGAAGTAATAAAAGAGCAGAAATTAATGAAATTTAAAACATAAAAATGATAGAGAAAGGCAGTGAAACAAAGAGCTGGTTCTTTGAAAACAACAATAATGTCGACAAATCTGTAGCAAAACTGATACAGAAAAGAGAAGACACAAATTAGCTATATTGGGAATGAAACAGGGGCTATCACTACAGACCCTGCAGACATTCAAAGAATGATAAAGTGATACTACAACAACTCTACACACGTAAAAGTGACAATTCAGACAAAATAGCCCAAATCCTCTAAAAACATAAGCTATAATAAATCACCTATCATGAAATAGATAATTTGAATAGCCTTATTAATGTTAAGAAATTTAAATTTAAAAACTACCCAAAAAAAGAACTCCAAGCCTGCGTTGTTTCACTAGAAAATTCTACTAAATGTTAAAAAAAAAAAAAAGGCTATGTAATTTCTTTCAGAAAACAGAAGAGGAGGGAAGACTTCATAACTCATTTTTACAAGCTATTATTATGCTGGTGGCAAAACTAGACAAACATAATATATAAAAGAACACTACAAAGTAGTATTTTTCATAAATATATATGCAACAATCCTTAACAAAATATTGCAAATAGGATCAAACAATATATAAAAAATATTATACATCATGACCAAGTTGGGTTAATCAAGGATGAAAGACTGGTTTCACTCTGGAAAATAGTTTGGCAGGTTCTTTAAACGCTAAACAACCAACTACCATATGGTCCAGAATTTGCAATCCTGGGCATTTATCCCAGAGAATAAAGACTTATGTTTACACAAAAACCGGTACGTGTATATTTCAAACCTCTTTTCTCGTAAGAATCGAAACTGAAAAAAACCCAGATGTCCTTCAATGGGTGAACGGCTAAACAAACTGTGGTACATCCATACCATGAAATAATACACGGCAATAAAAAGGAACAAACTATTGATACATGCAGCCACCTGGATGAATCTCTAGAGAATTATACTAAGTGAAAAAAGCCAACCCCAAAAAGTTACATAGTGTATGATTCCATTTACATAGAATTATTTAAATCACAAAATTATAGAAATGGAGATACATTACACCCTAGTTCCCAAGGCTTAAGGAGGGAGGTGGGTATGTCTATAAATGAGTAACAGGAGGGATCGTTATGATGATGGAGCTGCTCTGTATCTTGATTTATTATTGTCAATATCCTGGTTGTGATATGGTACTATAGTTTTGCAATATGTTACCTTTGGTGGAAACTGGGTAAAGCCTACTTGGGATCTCTCTATATTATTTCTTAAAATTCCATGTATGATACAAGTATCTAAAAACAAAAACAAAAAATTTAATTTAAAAAAAGAAGCATTGGTTAAGTCTGATTGGATTTTGTAATTAAAAAATGCTCAGATTATGCCTAATTTCATCTTCCACATAGAGAAAAATATATAGCCCCCAAAAATTACAAATGATACACTGTAATTGGATACTCTGATTTGATGAGTTTATAACCACAGAAGGCAAATTTTCATTTGCAAGATTATAAATGATTAAACATGCGAAAAACATTTGTAAACTTATATACATTAAACAGTATATGAGAGTTTTTTACTTCTATAGAACCCTTAAGCATCTAGCATAGATACTAGCAGGTTAAAATTTTATTTTTTCTTTCTTCAGTTGACATCTTATTAGAAAATTCTATAGCAGATGTATGTGGTGATGCCCACATTTTTATAACAAAATAGTTATTTTATAGTGAGGAAATGTGCATAAAACAAGAATAATATAGACATTTATGATAAAGACAATATTTAAAATAAGACTGGTTATAAATTGAGACAAAGCAAAAATGATCAATAGGTATTTTTTAAATAACATATTTATTCATTTTTTATTTTTATAAGGATAGTTTTTTTTTCCCCCCTTTTTTTTCTTTTCAACACCTCACTATGTCTTTACATTAAAAATAGTGCCCATCTGTGCTTCAGCCTTGCAAATGCTAAGGAACTTTAGTGTGAAATCCTAGAATGGATTCTGTACGTCATTCTCTACTGGCAGCACTGAGAGGAGGAGGTAATAAAAATACATACGCACAGCAGGATATGATTCTGGGGCTCTCTCAGCTGGAAGAACCTGGCAGGTAGCACCTGGGGCTACAGGTGGAAAGAAACATAATGGAAAAAAATCATGCGATTAGACTGAGGGCTATGGCAGTCACATGTATGTGTGCATATGTGTGTTCATGCTAAGAGAGCATATTGTAGTGTCCCAAACGCTACCAAAGAAAAGCTAAAAGCCCAACCCTTACGTCTCTTCTCAGTCTCCCCATGCACATGCTTGCATTCACCATCCATGCTTGGCACAAGAGGGAATAGTGTCAGAAATGGCAGCGGAAACAAATAGGAACCTTGACAACGTTTTAACGCTCAGTGGGAAGAAGAAAAGGCAGTGTTGCATTATTCTATTGAGGGGAAAAAGAAAGATCCTTATTAAACTAATTAAGTTTACTCTCAAGGTATGCCCTCCACGAGCATGCGTATATGTCTATATGTTAATGCACCACAATATTGTAAAATAATTACAAAACAATGCAACGCAATAAATATTAAATTATTTAAAATATAATTTTACATTAATGTTCTTTAGTACTCTTTGATTTTCTAGTATTTTTCAAAGGCCTCATAAATTTACAAATTCAAATAAAAAATTATACATCAGCTCATTAAATCTCTGAAAGCCGTATTGGCCAGCTTTCTACTGAAATAATGCTGCATAAAAACAACCCCAAACCCAGTGGTTTACAAAAACCAAACATTTATTTCCTGCTCATGGGTGTGCAGATAGTTCTGTAAAGCATTACAGGAATTAGCTGAAATCAACTTCTGGTTGACATTTGGGTTCAAGACTGTTTCACATGTCTCTTCTATTTGTGCCAGTGATACCAGGGCATGTTCTTCTCAGGATGGGTGGCAGAAGCATAAGAGGCTAAACTAAATCACAGAAGCACACATGAAGCTTCTGAATTAAGCTCCTTAACATTACAATTGTCAATATAAGCCATGTGACCAAACCAAACATCAATGGAACACTTTAATAATTGTCTGGAGTCAGATAGATAAAAAAAGATAAATATACATATAGCTGTATATAAATATAAATAGATATTTGTATATGCATCTTTGTGTGTGTTTACGTGTAGCATATATCTTCTATTCAGTAACTTGAATTTTCACTGTCTTAATGGTGTCTTTTATGAATCCAAAATAATCCATTGCTGTCGAGTGTATTCCATAGTACTGCATAATTTAAATGAAGTCTTATTTATCCGTCTTTTCATTCATGATTATGCTCTATTTTTAAAAGTCTTTGCCTGTCCAAGGTTGTCATGGATTGAATTGCGCCCCCAAAAATATGTGTATCAAACTGGCTAGTCCATGATTCCCAGTAATGTGGATTGTCCACCATTTTGTCATCTGATGTGATTTTCCTATGTGTTGTAAATCCTATCGTACTATGTTAATGAGATGGGATAAGTGGCAGCTATGTTAATGAGACAGAATTCTATCTATAAGATTAGATTGTATCTTAAGCCAATCTCTTTTGAGATATACAAGAAAGAAGTGAATAGAGAGACAGGGAGACCTCATACCACCAACAAAGAAGCACTGGGAGCATAGCACTGGGGTTCCTGCTCTGAGAAGCTCCTCAGTCAGGGGAAGATTGATGACAAAGACCTTCCTCCAGAGCTGACACAGAGAGAAAGCCTTCCCTGGAGCTGGCGCCCTGAATTCAGACTTCTACCTACTAGACTGTGAGAGAGTAAACTTCTGTTTATTGAAGCCATCCACTTGTGGTATTTCTGTTATAGCAGCACTAGATGACTAAGACAAAGGTTATAACTACCTGATGTTATTACATTTAACCTGAAATTGATTATTGTGTATGGGGTGAGGTAGTAATGAAGATTAATTTAATTTCAATGGAAATCCAATAGACCAAGTGCCATCTTTTTTCCAGCACTGTGGTGGCATATTTTTCATAAATAAGTAAACATATATGAACAGTCATATATGAATTCTATGTTTTCTTCCTTTAGTTTATCTATCCCACCACATACACAACACTCTCTTATAATAATAATAATAAATTGGGTTGCATAAGCTTTCCAACTTTGTTCTTCTTCAGAAATGTATTTACTATTTTTAGCTTTTGAATTTCCATATAAACTCTAAAATCAGTTTTTCAAGAACTAATGAATACATAAAATTAATAAAACCTTGTTTGAAATTCATGGAATCCATATAAAAAATATTGGGAGAATCGATATCCTTAATGTTAAGATTTTCAATCCATAAACATGGTATATATTTCTCCAGTTATTGAGATCTTTTAAAAATGTCTTTGAATAAATTTTGTAATTCTCATTCTCTCTTTGTAGAAGCCTCAATTATGTTTTATTTATTCTTTTTTTTTTTTAAATTGTACTTCAGGTGAAGGCTTACAGAACAAATAGTGTCTCATGAAACAGTAGGACACATATTGTTTTAAGACATTGGTTAACAACCCCACAACATGTCAACCCTCTAACTTCTCAACTTTTTTTTTGGCGAAAATACACATAGCGAAAGATACACCATTTCAAAAATTTCTACATGCACAGTTCAGTGACGTTGACTATGCTCTTCCAATTGTGCTGTTATTCTCACTTAAGATGAAGGCTTACAGAACAAAATAGTTTCTCATTTAACAGTTACTACAAATGTTGCCCTATGACAATG
>NW_004444097.1:1584818-1637140 GCF_000243295.1 Trichechus manatus latirostris | reverse complement strand
ATTTTCTTCCAGAGGAGAGTCATCTGGTGTTTTATTTTGGATGCTTACTGGAACCATCCTGTCCTGTTTTTGTAAACGTTTTGATATTTTCTGCTGTCTTTGGGGCATTCAGTAGTTATTTTTACCGTTTATTGATTGCAGATTTGTTTGTTTCGTCCCTGTTTTTTAAAATTTGACTGTGTCTGAGCAAGCAGACTGTGTGTTCTTTGTTGTTTGCTCGTCTGTGGGCACAATATTTTTCGCCTCCCTCTCCAATTGGCAGGGTCAGTCACTGATATGGTATGGCAGGGCAGGTCTAGCTAAAGAGGACTTACTGGGATGGGTTGTTTGTGGCACTTACTACAGCCACCAGAGTGGCTTGGTACTCAGTTCTGGGCAGGTTCCAGCAGGCCGTGCCTGTGCTGCTTGGTGGGGTGATGTCAAGCACACGGTGCAAGTAGGCAGGATGCAACAGGGAGATTCTTATGTGTGGAGCTAAGATGGATATGGGAGAGAGGAGAGAGGAACAGGAGCCAAAAACATAGAAACAAGCAAAAAAGAATGCTAGGGGAGCTTGCCATTGGAGTGGAGATATGAGAGACGATGAAATGGAGAAAAACAGAAAGGGGAAGAAGAAGAAAATAAAAGAAAGGAATGAATAAATAAAAATCAGAAAGGTTAAAGAACCACAAAGTTCCCAGGCATCCCACCAGTGCAGCTATGAGGTCTGGGGATGTCTCTCTCAGGTGTTGCAGTGCAGCCTGGCTAGTAGGCATAGAGGTATACAACGCCAGGTATTCAGGGAATAGAAAGATAAGTAAGATATAGAGAGACGAGAAACTGAGTAATGAAGAAAGACAAAAAGGGAAAAAGAGGGAAAAGTAAACAAAACAAATTAAAAAAAAAAGAACAAGAAACACCCTCCAAAAAACAGGAAAAAAAAAAAAAAAACCAAAGAAAAAAGAAATGCTCTCAGGGATCCCTCTGCACATCTGTGCAAGCCCGGGGGAGGTCTCCTTGCCACACAGCACAGCCTGGCCAGAAAGGGCTCCCAACTCAAGAAAAGGAAAAGAAAACAAAGAAACAATTCAAAACAAACAAACGAGCAAAAGTCCCGGGATCCCACCAGTGCTGCAGCCCAGACAGGGAAGCAGCTCCACACTCAAACGGAGCTCCACAGACCCTCAGGAAGAAGCAAAGATGGCGCATGGAGCCAGGTATTTGAGTGAAAGTAGGGGGAGGTGGTGAGAGGTAAGGAAGAAATCAAAAGAAGCAGGAAAAAAAAAGCAACACTAGCAGCCCACAAATGGAACTCAGAGAGCCAGCTAGTGTGGGCTGGTGTTTCTCGGACAAGAGACTGTGTCCACAGGAAGCAGAGGGGGCCGAGTGTGGGTGAAGAAGTGTAGGGAGTGGGACAGCATATATCACAAATTATCGGAGCTCTGCAGCCCCTCAGGAAGAAGCAAAGATGGTGCACGGAGTCAGGTATTGAACAAAAGGAGGAGGAGGTGGTGAGAGGTAAGGAAGAAATCAAAAGAGGCAGAAAAAAGCAACACCAGCAGCCAACAAACAGCACCCCGAGAGCCGGCCAGTTTGGGTGGGTGGCATCCAAGCAGCCGATGCTTCCCAGACAAGAGATTGTGGCCGTGGGAAGCAGAGGAGGCCAAATGGGAGTGAAGAAGGGTAGGGGGTGGGAAAGTGTATATCTCAAATTACCAGTTGTTTTGTCTCCCGCTGGACTCTCCATGAGGCTGCTTTCTCGTACCCTGTTTGCTGATCTCTGATAAGAGTCCAAGATGGCAGATCCACGCTGCGTTAGCTGGTAGGGGACCTGTGCATGAATCTCTCCTCGCTCTCCGTTCTCTGTCAGTTTTCTCACTCCTTTTGGTGCTTGGCTGAGTTCTTTATCTCTTCATTTGATGTTTTAGGGTTTCAGGATTGTTATGTTCTCTGTTCGGCTTAGTTTTTTGGATCTTTGCTGTGGAGGGACGGCGTGGTCCTTCTGCCTAGAGTGCCATTTTGCCGGAACTCCACTTTCCATCACTTTTATCTTTATTTTTTTCATTTATCCTGGTGTACTTGCTATTATTTCTAATGTAATATTAAATAGAAGTGATAATAACAGTTATCCTTGTCCTCTAGTTCAGTGGTGTAAATGTCAATTTTTCACCTTTAAGGATGATATCTTTTGTGAAATAAGAAAGTTCCCTTTTTTCATAGTTCGCTAAAAGTTTGTATCATAAATGGAGGCCGATTTTGACCAATTGCTTTATGGCATATGTTGGAATATTTTAATGATTTTTTCTTTACTTTTTTTTTCTGTTAATGTGGTAAATTGCATCCATTAATTTTTTTAAATGTTAAACCAAGCTTACAACTCTAGAAAAACTCAAATGTTTCATACTCTATATAAACTTTAAGATTCAATTTACTATTACTAGGAGTAGAATTTTTGTTTAGGTTGCAGAGATACATTAGTCCAAATTATTGCTTCTTGTCATATTTTTGTCAGGTTTTAATATCAAGTTTGTGCTGGCCACGTAAAATTAGTTAGGAAATGTTCCCTCTTTTGTTATTCTAAGTTTTTATATGATTGATATTATTTCATTTTTAAAACTTTGGAACAACTTAAACAGAAGCCATTTGGATCTTATGCTATATTTGTAGGATCATTTAAAAAAGAATTTCAATTTCCTTTATAAAATAGGCTATAAATTTCTTATGCCAGTTTTGATGAGTGCTGTTTTTTAAGGAATTTGTCAAATTGTTGGTTACATTTTTTCAGAGTTTACTCTTTTTATCTTTTGAACGTCTGTAGAATCTTAAGCAATGTCACATTTTTTATTCTTGATAGTAATAATCCATGATTTCTGTTTTTCTACATTAGTCTTGCTAGAGGCTTATCAGTTGTATTAGTCTTCTCAAATAACCAACATTTGTCATTTTTATTTTCTCTATTGTACACTTTTTTAAAAAATAATAGCTGTTACTGTTTTATTATTTCCATTCATCAATTTTCTTTGGATTTGATTTGCTCTAATTTGCTGGGGCAATTCTGCTCTGTCACATGGGGTTGTTATGAGTCAAAAATAGACTCAACAACAACTGGCAACTACAACAGAAATCTTTTATTTGGTTGGTGATTTCATGCAATGTATTTTCCCATTATTTTACTTTTTCAAATTTTTTCTATGTTTTTATATTTATGCTATGTTTCTTATAAGCACAATAAAGTTAATTTTCACTTAATTCTGAGCATTAATCCATTTATATATAATGTAGTTATAGGTATATTTGGATGTAAATCTGTCATTGTGCTGTTTATTTTCTCTTTGTTCCATTTTTTCTTTGTTCCTATTTTTTTTCTCTTGCCTTCTTTTTGTATTAATTAATTATTTTTTAAAATTCCATATTTCCTCTATGTTGGTCTTATACTTACGTATTCTTTTAAATATTCATTTAATGGTTACCTTCGGAATTAAAACGTGCATCCTTAATCTATTAAACAAACAAACAAAATAATAAACCCATTGCCATTGAGTTGATTTTGACTCATGGCAACTCCGTATAATACAGAGTACAGCTGAGCTCCATGGGGTTTTTTTGGCTGTAATCTTTACACCAAGCCTTGCTTCCATGGTGATGCTGGGTGGGTTTGAATCGCTAACCTTAGGTTAGTAGTCAAGGGCAAACCGTTTGTATCACCAAGGGACCTTAAAGCATTTACACATTTAATGACAAAGCAAGAACCCTTAGAATCCATTTATCTGCTTACTAACTTATATGCTTTTGGGGTATATATTCTAATTCTATACAAAAGTTTAACCCCCAAAATTAATATTATTTGTTTAATATAGTGAATATTTACTTATATTTGACCACAACATACCATTTTATTGGGTCTCCATTAATTTCTTTTTAGACTTCCATAGGGTAAAATGGAGGAGAAGAAGGACTATGATTCTTGAAAATTATAACCCTTATCCTCTGATTTTTTTCCTCCATCTATTTCTCGGTGTACTTGCTAAATGTTGCCTCTTCTGCTACTGTGTCTTAGAACTGGGTTGATTCAGTAATTCCTTATTAACCAACTGTTTTCTGACTGTATTTTCTCTTCCCTGAAGGTCTGGGATTCATCAAAGTCAGAATTTAATCACACAGGCTCAGGCCAGACATACTGTGAGAACACGTTCCATTTGTTACTTGGCTCTGCCAATGCACATAAATCTACTCTGGCTTAAGACTGCTTTGTATCAGAGGCAAACATCCACAAAGGAGTCTCAGATCATTCTAATGGGACCTCAGCTAAGATCATCAGATACATCTGCCAGTGAATACTTGGTTCCCATCAAAAACCAGGTCCTTGAAATAAAATTCTCAACACCCAAATCTCTATGCTCGTGGAAATTTTAATATAATACATTAAATACATTACTTATTCTTTGGGTCTTTTAATTTTTTAATTATGCTAATTTAAAGAAAATAAAAACTGTCAACTTTTTAAACCTTCTATAAAAACAGAAGATTCCGAATGTCCAGTTTTCCTAAGATGTAGGGGCTAAATAGGTCATTGTAAGCCAGAACTCTTCTTGGACTACACCTTTAGTTAAAGTAAGTGGGTAGGGACACAATACTGATTATATTGGTTGTAAGTCCCCTCATAATATGCCTAAAATATCTGCACTAACACTTTGGTTTATTCCTTGGATTAAGAATTGCTTTTACCACTGAATTATGCAGCTATGTATATAAAAATTGTTGAAGAGACAAATATTTTGTTACATATGTATTTGCCACAGTATAAAAAGAATTACTCTTACTTTGTGACTTTTTATTTCTTAGTTTTTTATATTGTTTATGTTTGATTTTTGAATAAGTAATACATGCACATGGTGTAAAATTCATATATTAGAGAAAAGTATTTAATGAATGCTTTCCAACCCACCTCTGACTACAGCCAAGCAGTGCTGCTTACTATAGAGAGCCAATACTTTCTGTTCCTTAAATGTTTTTCCAAAAATAATTTATGCATATACAATCAAATCCACATACATAATTGTTCTGCTATTCCCCTTTACTACATGGAACTTGCTTTTTCACTTATAAATTATCTTGGAGATCATGCCATATCATCACCGAAAGAGCTTTTTCGTTCTCCTTTAAGTGTGAATAGCATTTCACTGTTAGGATATATCTCCACTTACTTGTCTGTCTTCTACTGATGGAAATTTAGGTTATTTCTAAATCTTTTGCTTTTACATGCAATGATTCAAGGTATAACCTGGAGTATATATAAATTAACACATGTATGAATATATATGAAGGACTTATCAAACATACTCTTTTTTAACTCTATTATGTAATATCAATCTGACTCCCCATTGGTAATCAGGATCAATCACACCAGCCAATATGGTAACTCCCTTCTTTGCCTGTTGTTCCAGAGGCATAAGGATCCAAAAATGGCCAGTTGGCATTCTTAAACTTCCAGTTCAATGGAATCAGTCATGTGTCTCCAGGTGGGAGCACTTTTCCTTTTGGAACTAAGACCTCCAGACCTGCAGAGCATAAGGCTGTGGGGACAGGAAGCAAAATTTTGTGAGTGGGTCACTAGGGGTAATAATGAGTGGTGCCATTCCTATTTCCACCCTTTGATTCCTGGACCCATGGATCCTGGCTATGGGGGAAACAGCACCATATATTGGATGCTGGTTCAGAGCATATACAACCTCCTGGAGAACATTACCCCAACCCCACAAGGTATTGCCACCTAGCTGGCACCGTAACTGTGTCTTTTTTTTTATGTCACTAATACAGAGTCTTTTCTTGTAGGCTTTCAAATTAACCAGAATTTGAACAGTTCATAGAATGTAGGTTGACAAAGACTAGGGAACTGTACACAGGCTCTAACTCTGGTATGGAATCCTCAGAGTGTGCTCACACATGGTGTGTCTTTAGGAACAACAACTAACAACCATTGGAGCTTCATTTTTGCCAGGAAATGTACTAGCCACTGACGTGTTATCTCCTTTATTCTTCACAGCTCAGCTCTGAGGCTGGTACAGATGAGGAAGCTGAGGCAAAAAGAGGTTACACGATTTAATTAATGTCACATAGCTAATAACTGGGAGGGTCACAATTCAAACCTAGGTTTACGTAACTCCAGGATTCAAACATAAAGCAGCTATACTATGTTGGGAGCAGTATGTTTCTCTTCTGAATCTGAGTTTACGACTACTGTCATATTATTATTTTATATCACTACCTAACTAATCTAGTTAGTTCCAATGTGGCCAGGGTCGAACTCACTAGAGAAGACTAGAAAAATTGAAGTGCTTTTTATTACATAATAAGTAATTATCAGAAACATGATAGTGTCTGAGGTTATGGAAATGTGAAATTCCATAAAAGCGACAATAAATGCATGAATATTCTGATTTTCATTTCAGAGCACATCAACGACCTCCTCTTCCTAATCATCTAAAGATAACATGCATGGATTTAGTTTTTGCTCCATGGTCATATTTGGGTTAACTATTATATAAATGGGAGATTTACAATAACGACAGTTATCTAAATAACTAAAACTATCTTTGAGTAAAATGTTTTTGTTTTATTTTGTCTAATTTTGCTTTTTTCAGACGGGATGAGAACAATGAAACTTTTTGGGTAATGTATTGAACATTTCATTTCGTTTATGGAGAGCCAACTTAAAGTAATAAAATGTATCTTGATTTTTAGACACATTTCTGGAACAAAAGATTAAAACGTATGACATCTAGGCATACTTTCAGTTTTAAAAAATAACTTACCATGAAGTTATAAAGTCCTAAGAAACAGACAAACTGTATTAAGAGGTGGACACCAATGTCACTTATCAGTTGACCACTGATGATCTTTATTTTTCTTATTTTTTAACTTTAAAAAATTTTTTATTGTGCTTTAGGTGAAAGTTTACAGCGCAAGTTAGTTTCTTATACAGACGTTGAGAGGTTGTGTTTCCTGGTCCCTTTAGCCCCTCAGGCATGGCTGAGGCAGGACCTGAGCAACAACAAGGTTTACCAGGAGGAGGATATGCCCTAGTTGGGTGCACGTGTACCGAGTTCCACTACAAACTCTGGAAGAGGTGCGCAGGAAGAAGCATGGCATCATCCTCAAGGAGTGCCACCTGGAGGACTAGCCTTGGCTGCTCCGTGTCAATGGCAATGTGGGCCAGAGGTATACAGGGATGGTGGCAGGGGATGGAGGTGCCAGCCTAGCCACCAACCCACACCCCAGTCCTCATTCACACTCAGCTCGTGACCTCCTTGAACCTCAGCTTCTTGTCTGTTCAGTGGGAGTAACAGTACTTCTTGCCTTGCAAGGTTTTATTTATTGTTGTTTTTAAATTTCTGGTGAAAATATATACAACAAAACATACAGCCATTAAACAATTTCTATATGTTCATTGACAGTGGTTACATTCTTCACGTTGTTTTTTTCTTCTCACTATTTCTGCCCCTATTGTTTCACCACAGATAGCTTAGCCTTTCTGCACCCTAAAGTTCTTCTTCTTTTTTTTTTTTTTTTCCTTTGCTTTAGGTGAAAGTTTACAGCTAAAGGTAATTTCTCATTCAAAAACTTTTACACATATTGTTTGGTGACATTGCTTGCAATCCCCACAATGTGAAAGCATACTCCTCCTCTCTATCCCAGGTTCCCTGTGACAATTCAACCAGTGCCTATCCCTTTCTGCCTTCTCATCCTGCTTTGGGATAGGAGCTGCCCATCTGGTATCGTATATCTGATTGAACAAAGAAGTACACTCCTTATGTGTATTATTTTTTGTTTTATAGTCCTACCTAATCTTTGTCTGAAGAGTGGGCTTCAGGAATGGTTTCAGTTCTTGGTTAACAGAACGTCTGGGGACCATAGATTTGGGGGTTCCTCCAGTCTCTGTCAGACCATTAAGTCTGGTCTTTTCATGTGAATTTGAATTCTGTTCTACATTTTTCACCTGCTCTGTCCGGGACTCTATGTTGGGTTCCCTGTCAGGGCGGTCATTGGTGGTAGCCAGGCACCATCTAGTTCTTCTGGTCTCAGGCTGGTGGAATCTCTGGTTCATTTGGTCCTTTAGTTCTTTGGGCTAGTATTTTCCTTATGTCTTCGATTTTCTTCATTCTCCTTTGCTCCAAGTGGGATGGGACCAATAGATGCATCTTAGGTGGCTGCTAGCAAGCTTTTTAGACCCCAGATGCTACTCACCAAAGTGGGATGTAGAAAATTTTCTTTATAAACTATGTTATGCCAATTAACCTAGATGTCACCCAAAACTCTGGTCCCCAGGCCCCAGTCCCAGCTATTCTGTCCCTCAAAGTGTTCGGATGTATCTAAGAAACTTCTTTGCTTTTGTTTTGGTCCAGTTGTGCTGACTTTCTCTGTATTGTGTGCTGTCCTTCCCTTCACTGAAGTTGACCCTTGTCTACTGTCTAGTTAGTGACTTCCCTTCCCCTTCCCTCCCCACCCTTATAACCACCAAAGAATGCTGTTTTTCTGTGTTTAAACCTTTTCTTGAGTTCTTGTAATAGTAGTCTTGTGCAATATTTGTCCTTTTGTGACTGACTTATTTCACTCAGCATAATGCCCTCCAGATTCATCTATGTTGTGAGATGTTTCACAGATTCATCATTGTTCTTTATTGTTGCACAGTATTCCATTTTGTGTATGTACCATAATTTGTATATCCATTCATTTGTTGATGGATAATTAGATTGTTTCCGTCTTTTTGCTATTGTGAACAGTGCTGCAATGAACATGCATATGTGTATATCTATTTGTGTGACAGCTCTTATTTCTCTCAGGTATATTACTAGGAGTGGGAATTCTGGATCATATATGCTATTTCTATTTCTAACTTTTTAAGGAAGTGCCATATCGCTTTCCAAAGTGGTTGTACCATTTTACATTCCCACCAGCAACAGGTAAGAGTTCCAATTTCCCCACAACCTCTTCAACATTGGTTATTCTGTGTTTTTTTGATTAGTGCCAGCCTTGTTGGGGTGAGATGATATCTCGTTGTAGTTTTGATTTGCATTTCTCTAATGGCTAGTGATCGCGAGCATTTCCTCATGTGTCTGTTAGCTGCCTGAATGCCTTCTTTGGTGAAGTGTCTCTTCATAACCTTTGCCCATTGTTAATTGAATCTTTTGTGTTTTAGTTGTTGAGGTGTTGCAGTATCTCATAGATTTTAGAGATTAGCCAGAAATTTTTTCGCAGTATGTAGGTTCTCTGTTACTCTTCTGGTGAAGTCTTTTGATGAGCATAAGTATTTGATGTTTAGAAGCTTCCAGTTATCTAGTTTCTCTTCTAGTGTTTGTGTATTTTCTTTTGGTTATGGTTTGTACACTATTTATGCCATGTATTAGGGCCCCTAGCATTGTCCGTATTTTTTATTCCATGATCTTTATGGTTTGTATACTATTTATGCTATGTATTAGGACCCCTAGCTTTGTCCCTATTTTTTCTTCAATGATCTTTTTCATTTTAGATTCTATATTTAAGCCTCAGATACATTTTCAGTTAGTTTTTGTGTAAGGTGTGAGGTATGGGTCCTGTTTCTTTTTTTTACAGAAGGATATCCAGTTATGCCAACACCACTTATCAATGTAATTGTGTCTTTAGAATGCCATTTCATTGTTCTTTCAAGCCAGCTGCTTCAGGATAATAGGGATCATGATAAGACCAGTGAATTCCATGAGATGAGCCCATTGCCACACTTCATTTGCTATGAAGTGAGTCCCTTAATCTGAGGTGATACTGTGTGGGATAACTTAATGGTAGATAAGGCATTCTATAAGTCCTCCTTCTCCTCTTCCTCCTCAACACTCCATTAATATCCTAAACTCCATATACCCCTACTCTGACTGATGGCCCGTGGTGATGTTTTGTGTCCTTGGGAATTAGTGTCAGTTCAGAGCCAGTGTTCAGTAATACCCAAAAAGTCTTATTATTTCCTTTTCCCCAATGAGCAGTCACTCTTGTAAAAAGCCATAGATCCTTTTGGGGAAGGCTGGGAGAAGATTAACTGTATAGATTTTTGGAAGTGTTTCTTAAGGGGACCCAACCTCCCATTCATTCATGGGGTTGTGGATCTATAAACTGGCTCAAGTCTAGGAATTGATTGAGGGGCCATGACTGTATTCTGGCAATTCAAGTTAGGCTGCTTTTCACTTGACCTAGAATTCTTCTGCTTGTACAGATCAAGTAAATATTTAGTAGATTTTCCATCTATTTTACTCCTAGGGACACCATGACTAAGTAGCCAATGCCATAAGTCCATATGAGTCAGACTATTCTGATTACTGCTTTGATTCTGCTCTACTTTGTGGTAACCATGCCTACCTTGTCTTTGTTGATTGAGTGCCACCACTCGGCCCCTACCACCAGGGGGTCTAATCAGCCCCGTTATACTTAGACATCTTAATTCAGTTAGGGCAGTTCCCACTGTCAAATCTGACTTACATAAACTAGTAAATCATAGCAGTCTTCAGAAATGCTGGGGATCCCTTCACAAATTTGTTCCTCACTGTTGTGGTAAAAGGCATGTCTTCTGGGCACTGTATGAGTGTGTCTGTGGGTCCAACCAGACAAATGCACTCTAGCACGCCAATTTCTCTAAGCCTTTGGATACCTTTGTCTACAGTATACCAAGGGAGATCTGGTACTTCAGCTTGATTTAGTGTAGGCCACTGCATAATCCATGCTTTAGCAAATCAACCAAATAAACTATTAGAATCTTTCCCAACTTCTCTAGCTGAAACTTTGAATGAATAGTCTGTGCTTAGTGGGCCCATATCAATAAACTGAGTCTGATCCAACTTTATGTTCCTTGCACCATTATCTAACACACTTAATAGCTATTCACACACATTATCCAGGTTTCTGTTTGTACATATTAGAAGTTAAGCAGTTCTTGTAGCATGCCTCCTTCTGGTTCACACTTTGTACCTCACCTTTTGGAGCTTGCTGAAATTTAAGTGTGGTTATAGGTCTAGAAGCAAAAATGCGTGGTGGGATGTGTTCTGAGAACATTCAGCAATGTCTTGTAAGGCATCTGCCTCAGGTATGCCCCAGGCAATGACTCAGACACCTCCCCAGAAGAAGACTCAGACAAAGTCTCTGCAGACACAGCTGGGTTAATCTCATCAGATAGGGGTGGAGGGGCTAATGGTTTTACTGGGGAGGGTGACTTAGCAGACTAAGGTGGAGTAATCTCTTCAGATAGGATTGAGAGGGCTGTTTCTGTTGGTAGGAGTGATTCAGTGGAACTTAGGAGCTCAATATCCCCAGCTTCCTGATTATCTACCCGTATGTTCCCATCCAAAGTTTCAAGATTCCTTTTCCTCCCAATCAATGCCCTCGCTTTAACTTCAGACACCATTCAAGTTTGGGAATTCAATTGGCATTGTAATTCAGCTACTCTTATAAGAAGACTTTAGGTTTTGTTTTCAGAAATATCAGCTCTCTTACTAAAAGAAATAAGTCTTTCTTTCAGGTCACAAGTGGCAACTTTAAGATGGTTTATGTGATGCTTGAGCTGTGACTCTGAAACCCTGAGCTCATCTCTTTCTTTTACCAGTTTGTCTAGCAAAAGTGGGACCAACCAAGCTTCCTTATACTTCTCATTATGACAAAATTGTAGAAAAATATCAAACATGTGATCACCCAGAGCCTTACATTTCACCAATACTTGATCTATTAGTGGTGATATTTTGTATATTTGAATTACCACCTCAGGCCATGGATTAGCAGTGCCATCTTACTGCTGGAAGCAGAGTCATCAACATTTTTAAGACTAACTAGACTTGAGAACCAGTTTAGAAAGCTCCTCTTTACAATTTTGTTTCTCTAGAACCACTCTCAGTACCAAATGTCCTAGGGTTGGTTCTCTAGAGAAGCAAAACTAGCGAAGCCTATGTATAGGCTTCGCTAGTTTTGCTTCTCTAGAGAGAGAGAGATTTATTTCAAGGAAATGGCTCATGCAGTTGTAGAGAATGGCAAGTCCCAAGTCCATGGGTCAGGCTTCAGGCTGGAGGCTTCCCCTGACTCACCTAGGTACAGGTACCTACAAACCCAAGATCGACAAGTCAGACGACAGGTTGCTGCCTTGCAGGCTGTGAAGCCAATGAATCCCAAGATGGTCAGGTAAGCTGCTGGTTCAAATCCTGAGAACTGGAGGTGAGATGATGACAAGGCCAATGCAGGATCCAGAGTGCTAGCCTTGCTGTAACATCCATCTATATATTGGAGACATGCCACACCACTAATGAAACTCTCTTTCAACTGATTGGCTGCTCATACCAGATCTCATCGTGGAGTTGATTACATCATTACATAACTGCCAATTATAGTATTACATAACTATCAAACTACATCATAACTGCCAAACCACTGAGAATCATGGCCCAGCCAAATTGACACAGAACCTTAACCATAATATCAACTTTCCTGTTTGAATTTTGACATCTACTGTATCATATTCTAACATTTGTTTGTATTGGATCTATTTCTACATTTTTGTATTCCATCTCATTGCTGTATCTGTATTTTTCATGAACAATTACTTTAGATTCTAGTATGTTTTAATATTTACTCATTCTAATTATTCCTCAATATTCTTCCCTTTTCTTATGTTCTCTACCTATTCTTGCTTTTTCAATTTTCCATATGACTTTGGCATTAGATTGCATATCCTGTTGCTATTTTAATTGGAACCATATTAAATTTAAAGATTATTTTATGAAAAGTTTTCATTTTTATGATGTTGAAACTATCCATTAAAAAAAACAAAACAAAATGTGATATGAATTTCCTTTAGTTTTATTTTGGGTCTTCAGGAGAATGTCACTTTGAGGACTAAGGTGTGCCTGACCTGAGCGATGGTATTTTCAATTGCCTCATATGTGTGCAAAAGCTGGGCACTGAATAAGGAAGACCAAAGAAGAACTGATGCATTTGAGTTGTGGTGTTGGTGAAGAATATTGAATATACTGTGGATTGCCAGAAGAAACAAAAAAATCTGTCTTGGAAGAAGTACAGCCAGAATGCTCCTTAGAAGCAAGGATGGTGAGACTTTGTTTCATGTACTTTGGACATGTAATCAGGAGGGACCAGTCCCTGGAGAAGGACATCGTGCTTGTAAAGTAGAGGGTAAGTGAAAAAGAGGAGACCCTCCATGAGATGGATTGACACAGTGGCTGCAACAGTGGGCTCAAACATAGCAACAATTATGAGGATGGCGCATGACTGGGCAGTGTTTCGTTCTGTTGTACATAGTGTCGCTAGAGTCGGAAATGACTCAATGACACCTAACAACAAAAACAACAGGAGATTTTTCAAGTATTGTTTTTGCATGTCTTGCATATTTCTTAACAAGTGTATTGTTATATAGTTCACAATTTTTCTGTTATAATAAATGGATTTTATTTATCTTTTAAACTCTTGCTGTTTTTATATGTGAATGTTATAAGTTTCCATGCAAGTTGATATCTAGTCTCTTTGTGGAATAATCCTGTTACTTATTATTGGTTTTCATAGTACTTTTTTCTTATATAAAATAATATTGTCTGAAAATAGTGGTAAATTCACACTTTTCTCTTTTCTCTGCTTTATAACTGCAATGGTAGTAACCTAAAAAAAAATGTTTAATAATAGTAACAACGGACATCTCACCTTGCTCCTGATTTTATATGGAATATTTCCAGTGTTTCTCTATTACACATGATGCTGTCTTTGGTGTTAATTGTATATTTTATTAAGATTTAGTTTTTTATCAAGAATAGATGATATATTATCAATTTCTGTCTAATCATCTATGGCAATTGACTGTTTTTCCTCTTTGAACTGTTAATATGTTTAATTATTTAAATTACCTTTTATTTTCCTCCCATCTTTGCATTCCTAGAAAAAATTCCACTTAGCCATGATATATTAGTTTTTTGACGTGCTGCTGGGATTTCTTTGTTAATATTTTATTTACGATTTATCATCAATTATCATAAGTAAGATTGTCTATACTACTTTTATTTGTGTAACGTTTGTTGTTGTTGATGTTGTTCTTCAATTGTTATCCTCACTTCACATAAATAATTTAGAAGCTTTCTTTTTCTGTGCTTTGGAAAAAATTAAATAGTGTCAACTTGTCTAGTCTGGAGAGATGTTGTACACCTTTTCTTAAAACTGTCTTAGCCTGTTGCTTTTTTTGGGTGTAGCTCTTTGACAAGTTTTTATTTTTTTGTGGTTGCCTTTCATGATCTTCTATTACTTTAGAGTGAGTTTTGATAAATATATTTTTATTTGTCTAGGATCAGATGACACTGCTGATGAATTCTATCAAACATTTAAGGATAAAATAACACCAACTCTTTCAGAAAATAGGGATGGCAGGAACACTTCCCAATTAATATTATATATGGGTCCAACTTATTAACTGTGTTATTTAGGTCATCTATATCCTTGGGTATTTTTATTATTATTATTATATCCATTTATCTGTTTTAGACTGAGATTAGAGAATTAAAACCTGTTGTTAATTCATTTTCCTTTGATTACCAGTTATTTTTTATCTCTTATAATCTTTGCTTTATGACTGTTGAGTCTACATTCTTTGGTATCCATATCTGTTTCATCGTCATTGTAAATTTAACCCTTAAAGGGTTGAGAGTGTCCTTCTTTGTTTCATTTAATATCTTTTAGAATTAAATTTCCTCTATCTGATATAAAAGTCATGACTACTCACTGTTTTGTTTGTTTGCATTTTACTAGTAGCATTACCTTGCAAATCATTTTATTCACTTTTCCAACTCACTTTGCTTTAGAGTGTGTCTTACAAAATATGTAAATAGTTTTTATTTCTTTGTATGTTAGTCTGAATGTCTTCTTTTATTTGATGAATATAAGCCACTTGCATTTTTGATACAGAAAATATGTTTATGCTATCTCTAGTTATTTTAAGATTTGTTTTCTGTTTTGATAGCTTATGAAATTTTCTATAATCTTTTGTAATAAATTATATTATGATCTCTTTTCTAATTGGATAGCTTGTAAAAATCTTTGCTCTGGTGGTTTCTCTGCTTTATTTTTTGGAGTCTATTTCCTTTGCTATATTAATTTTTGCCATAGTGATTACCTTTATAACTATAACATCATATAATACCCTGCATTCTCTATTTTTTCTTACAATATATATTAATTCTCTATCACACCATACACCTTTCTGCCTCTCCAGATCCATTTTATTTCTTTTTGCCTCTCTCTTTTGTCCAGAAGTCTGACCCTTATGAACCATATCAATTAGATACCATGTCCCTGTATTCCGATTGGGCTCAGCTAATGATGAACCCTAGCAAGAAATAAGAAGGAGAGAGGAGAGTGAGACTGTGTCCCTTGACCTATGGTCACGGTTCCTCTCATAGTTACTAATTCTCCGTAACTCTCTGTCCTCCTGGATTGTGGCAACACTGTTCACTAATTTTTTTTGGACTAAGGATAGTAATCCTAGTTCCTGCTCTATTCCTTGTGATTTACATACATTCACACAAGTTGTCTTTGAAAATAAACCTAGTTCATATTTTCCTATTTTGAGTATGCCATTTCTTTCCTGTTGGGACCCTGACTGATAAGCCTGTTATAAGCTATGATTAATATAATTCTTTTTCTCTTCTCTTCTTTACTCTACTACAATGCAATATTTTACTCCATTATGATTTTTCTTAATTTCTACCATTGTGCTATTAATTATGCTTACATCTCTATTACTTGTGTAGTCAGCTATAACTGATAAACTTTGATTCCTGGGAATTAAAGATGAAGTCTTTAGCGTACTTATACTACCACCCACGTTTTCCTCACATCTCCAAATGTTTGTTACATATTTTCTAAATAGTCGGGACGTATGTTTACATCTTGTTTTAATAAACTAATTACCAAATTTGATTTACCTTGCCATTCTATTAAATAAATTCAGTGCTTACTGCCAGATGTTTTACTCCAGTTTCATAATTATCTTTTGGTTGGCTGGAGTTTCACTTCTACTAGATTTCTTAAATAGTGCTTAGAAGGGTGTCTGGCTAGGGTTGTTGTATAAAATAAAAGATTCTGTTAATTTTTGAATTTCAGATAAACAACAAATATCTGTTTAGTATAAATATATCCTAAGTATTGCATGGGACTTTTGTATTTGCTAAATTCGCAGCCTTATATCTGGCATAAGGAGCCCTGGTGGCACAGTGGTTAAGTGCTCAGCTGCTAACTGAAATATCAGCAGTTTGAACCCACCAGCCGCTCCACAGGAGAAAGATGTGGTAGTCTACTTCCATAAAGATTACAGACTTGGAAACCCTATGAGCAGTTCTACTCTGTACTGTAGGGTTGCTATGAGTCAGAATTGGCTCAGTGGCGATGAGTTTGGTTTTGTTGTATTTGGTACATAGTAAGTACTCATAAGTGGTAGCTATTTGTGGAGTTGGAGTCCTTACAATTATAAATATATGTTTTTATGGTAATTACCACAATAATTAATAAAAAACTGCAATAGATCAATTAAGGGGAGATCTAAGAAAGATATGCTTACCCACATTATCCCAAAAGAAATGGAAAGACTCAAGGATTACAAAAAGGCCAAAGACTTCTAAAGAGCAGGGCAATTTGAATGCGGGGTTATTAGTGTTGGAGTAATAATGTGGAGACTGGCTTGGAAGTACCTTGTGATGTCCTCTAACTGGGAATAAACATGGTAAGGGGTGGAGAATCCCCAGAACAGAGGATGGGTCCCAGGTTAGGAGAAGTGGTTGATAATAACTTACACTATTATTGTAACAGAGGTCTCAAGCTTGTGACTCTTGGACTAAGAGGGCTCACTGACAGACTTACTTGTCCTGAACAGTGTTTAAAATAAACTGATTTAGTTTCCAACCCCCAAATTTTGAGCTTTTACATAAAAATTTGGATTACCAGTTTCTTTAAAAAGTGGAGAGATGTTGGAATACTTCACTTGAATTTCTGCATGAGAATAATGAGCTGGAGCTAAGCAGTTGCTGTCATACCTAGAAACATTGTGAACTTTCCCCTGGTTCTCCATAGTCCCAACTCAACCAACTCCTCTCACATTTAGGGTCTGTCTGGTTCCTTTTCCTGGTTTATAAAAACAGACACAAGGAAAGATTGACAGTTGATAAGAGGGAATAAGACACTGTTTTAGATAAGTGGTTCTGAACTAGGAACACGTCTGTCGAGAAGGTAGAAAAAGAGATGAGAAGCCATTTTCCATATAATCTCTGTTAATCGTACTATATATATGAAGGAAAGAAAATGTGTAATTTTGGCTTTGGGTCAAGAGGTGGAGGTGAAAGCAACAGTTTGTCCCATAACTATACCAACTATCCTGCTGTGCATGCAAACCACAGACAGTATAGTCTAGAGGGTAGGGAAGAAAGGTAGAGAGAGGGAAGAGGAAGAAAGATAAAAAATGAGTTTGCTCCCAGATTTACATGACATAAAAATGACAGCCACACTGCTAAGCAACTGATTCACCAAAATATAACATCAAGAAGAGCTGTTTGCACTGAAGATGAGCATCTGCTTTGAGCACAGCTTTGTGACTGAGATGCTGGTATTCTTTATGGTCTAGTTAATCCAATAATTTCTACCAGTTCTGCCTCAGCCTCATAAAAGTTTCATGGCATGGAACCAACAGTGGGCATGTAAATGAACATCTCTTCTGCTCTAGAACAACCTCGATGAACAAATTAAGACAACTAATGCAGTTAGTAACTCTAAGTACATTTAGGAAATCTTTAAAAGACAATGTCTCCCATCATTGCATCTAGTTTGAAGTAGCAATACATCAAGTTTTAATTGGAAAGTCTTCTTTGAACTTGCTCATTTGCGGACTGCTCTAAACATGACACAGAGGGATTTCCATTAAAACAGTTCCATGAGATGTTGCTTGCTGTTAGCTCCACGGTGCCAAATGCCCTGAATTCTCCTAAGATGAGTTGCTGTATGACCTAGTCAGGTCATTTATTCCCTGGGTGCCTCACTTCAAGTGAATCATAGTATTTTCTCTAGTTAGCAAATAGAGTTGCTGTTAAATTTAAAGATTATAATTATGTACATAAAAAAATCTTTAAATAACAAATTATTCTATAAATGAGAGTGGTAATTTATTGTCCTTCAGTTCTGCTATTATGAGTAAACTACTAAGTGTGTGACTAAAATAATGGGAAACACATTCCAAGTATTTTTTATTTAAAAGTATAATTATATACAGTAAAATCTGCAGATCTTAAGTGTATAATTGGGGTACAGTGTCACATGTACATGACAAATGCACATACTTCTTTAGCTAACACCTCAATCAATATCTAGAGCCTTTCCATCATGCTAGAAAGTTCCCTGTTTCCAGTTATATATCCAGGAGAAATGAAAGCATCTAGCCACAAAAAGAGCTATAAAAGTCTCATACAAGCTTTATCCACTACAACCAAGGACTAGAAACAATCAAATGTCCAACACCAGGAGACTGTGCAAAGAAATTATGTCATATTCATACAATAAAGTAGCATTCATTGATAAAAAAGAACTAAACTTTGATATATGTAACAACATAAATAAATCCCTTAAGCATTCTATTGAATGAAAGAAGCCACACACAACAAAATGACTCCATTGTTACTAAAATTAAATAATGATGATTCCCAACCTTCTACAATAATGAGATTAATAGATAGGAATAAGTGCTCTGAATCTCAGAAAAGAAAGGGGCAGGGGTATCTGTGCATACTTTATCCTTGCCTATTTTTTCCTCTAAACAGAGAGATCCTGTTCTGTTTTAATCTAATCCATGTTGAAATTTGTGACTTTGAGTATATTTTTCTAATGGATATTATTAAAATGTTTGAGATTATAAGAGATAAGAAAAATGAAGTGTTAAATGGTAAATGCTTCTAGAAAGCAAAACACAATTCCCAAACAAAATGAATACTTCAAATCAGACCTTCTCTTCTTTTTGAAGTAGAAACAATATATAATAAAAAAAATCTATTATTGAGTGGCTACTACATGAATTCTGAATTAAAATAACATTATAGGGGTTTTCACTATACAATATTCATCACAACTATACCAACTATACCACAATGCTCTCTTAGGAATGACATATATGTAGGCTTTCATTTTAATATGGTACACATTTTGCCAGAACTTCCTTGACCCACTGCCTGGGGTTTCTTGGTAATTTGTATGGACTGTGATATAATGGAATATGTGGACAATATTAATACAGCTTATTGTTTACTTGATAGATAAATGACTGTATCATCTATGTTTCATTTTGTGCTGAAAATTCATGGAAAGTCATTGACAAAGATGCTAATACTGATAAAACAAAACAAAACAAATTCATTGCCATTGAGTAGATTCCAACTCATAGCGACACTGTAGGACACAGTAGAACTGCCCCATAGGGTTTCCAAGAAGCAGCCGGTGGATTTGAACTGCCAATCTTTTGGTTAGCACCTGAAGGCTTAACTATAGGCATTGTTAACAATGTAATGCGAGAAGTAAAAACTGACTGTACTGGTTTCACATTGAAAGAAAAATTTGCAGTTGCGTTTGTGGATAGTTTATGAAGTGGGTGATGTTGTGTACCTCACATACAAACACGTTGCTCCTTGATTATAATTTGGTTATGTGCCTCAGCTCTTTCTTGGTCAGTGAAGATCAGACAATCTTAGTATTTGAAGGTATGCAGAGGATCATGTAAGAGTCGTCATCGCTGGGACTCTCACATATACTGTACTGCTGCTTTTCAAGCCACAATCTGATTCTCTCTCTGTTCTTCATCATTTTTAGTTTTTATTTTTATAATTTTTTTCTAGTGGACTTGGCAGAAGTGAAAGCAAATGCTTATAGTGGTAGCTGATATCACCACTTTTATTTTACACAGTAGAGACTTCAGAACAGGAGAGATTCTATACTGATATGAAAGGGTTGTTGTGTTATAGCAATTGAATACCCTAAAAAGGTTTAAAAAAGGGCCAAACATTCCTAATTATCCATAACTAGATAGAATTGGTTCTCTGAGGATCTATTTATCCATATATCCTTCCTAAATAATCCTTATATGGCATCTGTCCTTACAATACCTTCAATCATTTTAGACACGTTTATTTGGCTCCCCTCCAGAGACAAGCTTACCTTTAGAGTGAGTGTAAATCTGATTGTAAACCTATACCTTCAAATAAACCAAAGTAGTGCATTTCCACTCATTGTGTCTTCAGTACCCTTCCTGTTAAGGCTCAATATTCTGAAACCAACAGCACAAGAAGAAAATATCTTCAGAAACCTTTTCCATTGTTTGCACATCTCTTTCACTAATATTTCAGTGATCACCAAGAGGTTCATAATCGTATAGATTTTTTTTATCTTGGCATTTATATTTGTATGTCAAATTTTTCCCCGTTCAGAAAGCTTTGTGATATTGTCCTATTGTATGTGAATTACCATCAAATCAAATTCCTAGAACATTCTTTTTTTCAGAGATATTAATTTGAGAATTAAACATATGTTGACACAATGTTTTCTGGATAGTATTTACTCATGTCCTCTGTTTTTACAGGTTTTACATGACTGTCATAGAGTATTTTGCATGAGTTTAGTTTTTATTTCATATATATTTTATCCTCCATAGTCAAGTTCTTCCAACATTTTGCACATCACAGCACACTCAGAAAATGATAATATTAGTATAGCACACTGTGAGTAAATGCATAAGTCTGCTTATAGCAAAAGATGACTAATCCAGGTCTTCAGCCATGCAGAGGTTTGGGGATATCAAGGATCAGATTATTGTACCAGGCACTATTCTGCATGCTGGAAATATAGTGGGGTACCAAATGGGAAAAAAATTCTGTTTTTGTTGTGTTTATAGTCTAAATGTGAATAATACACAATGAACAAATGCATAACATGCCTTTGCAGTGTGAGCTGGAAAATGAATAATGAGTGATGGGAGAATGGAATGAGTGACTGCCATTTTAAGTAGAGTCGTATGACAAGGTTCTCTGAGAAGATGTTTTTTAAAAGACCAACTGAACTCATTGAGGCCATGGGTTTTGGGGATAACTGAGAAAAGAGCATTTCAGTCAGAGGGAGCAGTATTACAAAAGTGAGAGTGTTAACAGGCGTTTGAGACATGGGGAGAAAACCTTACTAGCTGAAATAGTAGAATGGATGCGGTGAGAGGGAAGAGTTGAAGTTAGAGAGGCAGCCAAGGACAAAATCATGTAGCACCTTCTAAGCCATGATGAGAGGTTAAGATTTCATTTTAAGTCAAGTGGAAAATTATTACAAGGTTTGGTGCAGAGGAGTGACATGATTTGACTTATGTTTTAAAAGACTATTTCTGGCTTCTATGTGAAGAATAGATGGGAGTGAGGTAAAGAATAACTCTGGGAGACCAGTTAGGAAGTTATAGCAATAATTCAAACAAGAGTGGTTTGTTCTGGAATTTAGTGGTTTTAGTGGTGGAGGTGGTAAAGATATAATCATATTCTGGATATATTTCGAAGGTTGAACCAATAGGATTTGATGATGAATAAGTTATTATCTCTTTTATATATGAGAAAACAATTGTTAAGTAACCAGAAGCAAAATAATGAAAAATACAATACTCAGAATGTTGGTAATATTCTGGTTTTTAATTTGGGAAGAGCACTCATGGTGCTAATTTTTAAATTTGGATTCAAAACTTAAGCAAATAATGTATCTTTTTAAATACAGCATATAGAGCTTAATATTTAAATAGTTGAGTGTCTTGCCCAAGATTTTCAAGTTAGTATGAGGTACTAGTAAGAGGGAGACGAGTAGAAAGTGAATCTGGGGGGCATGTGGATATTACCTATCACATCCCACTCCAGTTTCCTTCAATATCCACTCATACTTTATTCAGGTAAAAGTTTACATCCCTAACACAGGGGACAAACAAAGTCACATCAATTACCATACCATTGTGAAGTGATGTCACTTTGATCATACTGCCTTCAAAAACCTAAAATGTTAGCCATTTTATTCATATAAGGGGAAAAATGAGGGGCAATAAAACAGTGAATTAACACAAATAATAGCTGCAGTTACACATACCATTGCTACCCTAGTTCTGTGTCTGGTGATGTACTCCTCCTCACCAGTCATACCTATCCTCTTCCAACACTCATTCCCTGTTGCCCTTAACATCTGCCAGCAAATCAGCTGAATGGTGTTTCTTACCTGTTGGAGGACATAGCACTTCCTTCCTGCAGGATCTGAGTCCATAGTGGTATTGTCTTTACTGGGTTTTGCACTTTTCTATTAACTATGACTATCAAGCAAAGGGAGCCTTAGTAGTGCAGTTGTTAAGAACTACAGCAGCTAACCAAAAGGTCGGCAGTTGGAATCCACCAGGCGCTCCTTGGCAACCCTGTGGGGCAGTTCTACTCTGTCCTACAGGGTTGCTATGAGTTGGAATCGACTCGACGGCAATGGGTTTGGTTTGGTTTGATCAGGCAAAGGTATACTATGAATTCCCTGAGGTCCAATCAGTGTTCCTTGTGTTTATTACATAGCATTAATCCATTTGCCCCTGGTAATCATGATCAATCATCCTGACCAGTAAAGTGACCCCTTCTTTGGATGTTGGTTTACTAAAATGATCAGGGAATGGTAGTAGCATCCAAATCAATTAACCATGACGATATTTACTAATAAAAACTTTCCTCCCTTGGGCTCTAGGATCTCCAAATGCAATGAGATCAAGGTCATAGGAACAGTAGCATATATTCTTCCACTGGGTTAGTAGGAGAAATAGTAAGAAAAAACAGTTTGACCTCCTTCTTGTGGCACTTGGACTCATATGGAGAAGATAGAACCACATATTGGCTCCTGTTTTAAGGAATACACTGTATCCTGTGAAACACCTTAAACTCATAGGATTTTTCTCTCAGCTTGTGCATTTAGAGAGCCTTCAGCAGTCCATCTCCCTTGTTTTATCAAACCAAATATTCTGGTGATGGAGCATGCTAAAGACCAATGACTTCTGTGGGCAAGAGCCCATTACTTCTTTCTTTTCTGTAAAAATCTATCCCCCTTCAGCTAACATATCATTAGTCAAAGAAGTCAAAGCACACCGAATTTTCACTCAATCTTTGTATAATCAACTTACAAAATCAAATGTGCTGTGCTATTTGTCGAAGATGTGTTTTACCACTTTAATTAATAGTGCACATGGCCTGTGAAACTAGTAATGAAATGTAACAACAGCAAATTTGTACTAAGTCCATACCTTTACAACTTAAGTAATTTGGCCCAAGCACAAAAGTCACTGAAGCAGGGAACTTTAGGTCAATAGCTTTAAAATTCCTAGTTATTTAGTAATTAAAGGAGTCTTCTTCTTCTTTTTTTTTTTTTTAAAGAATGATCAAGGGGAAAATTGGATCATACATCTAATTCAGCATAGGAATTGAATCTGGAAAACATTCTGAACCAGATCAATAACGCTTGTGCTCAGTTTCAAGGCATCTTAGAAGTTGAGTTCCTCTGTATTCCTTTGCTTTTCCTCTTAGTGTCTAAGGAGATCTTAGTGTAGTAATGCAGGAGTTCGCTGCACAGATAATTACGACAGCCTCTCATTTTGATGTTGGGATGATCTGAAGAACATTCCTTACACATTTCTGTGAATGTGTCTTTGTTGAAAACGAACAATCAAAAGTGAGAGTGCTTTCCTAGAATGAATTTCAAGGTCTTAACCACAGGCATCGAACATGAGGAAATTGCATTTAACGCTTAGGAAATTAACCCATATCAAGATAGGGTACTGCGTGAATTGGCAGTAGTACTATCCCGTATAGTTGATATCACAACATGCTGAGGTAAACAACCATTAATATTACTTAAATCTCTGTGCTTTATATATGTGATAAGGACAAAAATAATAAAACAAACATTTTTATAATTTTTCCAGTAATGGTTGACAGATAAAATGCAAGATGTCTATTAAATTTGACTTTTAAATAAACAACAAATATATTTTTAGTATAATTATGTCAAAATATTTCTTGGAGACATTCTTACACTAAAAGAAAAAAGAAAAAAAAAACACACAAAAATGTTACTTATCTGAAATTCAAATTGAACTGATTTTTCTGTATTTTTATTTGCAAAATCTAGCAACTCTATGGCCCTTTCCCCAAGTTCTCCTAGGAAAATTCTTTTTATGATCTCCTGATACCTTGAGATTTCATTGCTCTGATTTGGATGTTGGATAAGAAGAGACTGTATAATTATTAAAGAAGGATATATTTATTTAAAGTAGAAATGACATAAAGCTCCTCTCTGAAAGACAAAGTAGATCTGGAAAGTGGGGTTTGGAGTAAGAATAAGAGCAGTAGGGCAGAGGGAGAGTGTTGTGGTATGCTGAAGCCTTTGTAGAGGTAGAATGGAGTTTTGGCAGTAGGTGCCATATTATGCCCCCACATGTCTGTCAGTTCGTGGTACTGTGGGGGCTTGCATGCTGCTGTGATGCTGGAAGCTCTGCCACTGGTCTTCAAACACCAGCAGGGTCACCCGTAGTGGACAGGTTTCAGCTGAGCTTCCAGACTAAGACAGACTAGGAAGAAGGACCCAGGGGTCTACTTCTAAAAGAATTAGCCAGTGAAAACCTTATGAATAGCAGCAGAACACTATGATATAGTGACAGAAGATGAGCCCCTCAGGTTGGAAGACGCTCAAAAGATGACTGGGGAAAAGCTGCCTCCTCAAAGTAGACTCGACCTTAATGACGTAGATGGAGTCAAGCTTTTGGGGCCTTCCTTTGCCGATGTAGCGTGACACAAAATGAGAAGAAACAGCTGCAAACATCCATTATCAGGGGGGATCAGTCCCTGGAAAAGGACATCATGTTTGGTAAAGTAGAGGGTCAGCAAAAAAGAGGAAGACCCTCAATGAGATGGACTGACATAGTGGCTGCAACAGTGGGCTCAAACATAACAACGATTGTGAGGATGGGGCAGGACCCGGCAGTGTTTCATTCTGTTGTACATGGGGTTGCTATGAATCAGAACCGACTTGACGGTTATTATGAGAGGGACTTACAATAGAATTAGGTAGAGACAACTTTTAGAAAGTTTTGCTGTTCGTTACATTACACAATTCTTCTCTTGATGCCTCATCAATAGCATTCAGAAAACATTATTCGTCTAGGCCATTTGTTTTTGGGGGTGTAATGTGAGGCGTGGGATTTAGGGTTTTTTGTGTTTATTTGTTTGTTTTTAATTTTGACGTAGCTGGATGTGGACAATTGGTAGCCCAAATTAATTTAAGTTATAATAAATAATATGCACATTGACCATTTTTGGAGCATGGGGACTATCTTTCCAAAAGCCAAAAACGTGTCCATGAATCTGTCAATAAAATTGGAATACAGCAATTTAATATTGATTGAAGAGTTTGGAGTGGTTTGCGAACTATCTTAGTTATCTAGTGCTGCTATAACAGAAATACCACCAGTGGATGGCTTTAACATACAGAAATTTATTCTCTCACAGTTCAGGAGGCTAGAAGTCCAAATTCAGGGTGCCAGCTCCAGGGGAAGGCTTTCTCCATCTGTCAGCTCTGGGGGAAGGTCCTTGTCCTCAATCTTTCCCTCGGTCTAGGAGTTTCTCGATGCAGGGATCCCAAGTCCAAAGCATGCGCTCTGCTCCTGTCTCTTCTCTCTTGGTGGTAGGAAGTCATTCTCTTCTCTTCTCACTTCTCTCTTTCATATCTCAAAAGAGATTGACTCAAGATACAACCTAATCCAGTAGATTGTGTCTCGCCTCATTAACAATATAGAGGTTAGGATTTATAACACATGGGATAATTCCATCAGATCACTAATGGAGGACAACCACTCAATACTGGGAATCATGGCCTAGCCAAGTTGACGCAGATTTTGGGGGAACAAAATTCAGTCCATAACAGTGAACTAAATAAAATCTCTTTCTAAATAATATCTGTAAAACAGATAAGTGTAGCTTTCTAAATTTAGTAAGTCATTTTAGTGAAAGATCATTGTTGGGTGTGTGTTATGTCTAGTTCTTACAGATTTACTTGTTAGCTCAATAGTTCTGCTTCAAGGATTCCCATTAAGTTCTTGAGTTATGGGTCTATGTCTGACTGCCCCTAATTATAACTGCAAAATGAGCTGTAGCTAACAAAGTCATTTAGTTCCCCATTTGCATTTATATCATTACAGTGGAGTTTTGAGTTCCTTCCTTTGTAAGAACCCTTGAAGTTTCAAAGCAGATTGTAAACTGACAAATAACCAATATTTAAGTAGGACCATTTTTTAGCCAAGCAGTGTAAAATATCTTGTCTTTGGGGGTTAAACAACAGTAGGATCTGTGAAGATGAACAGTATGAGGCCCAGTATAAAAAGAGAGAGAAAAAAGTACCAAGAATATTTATAATAAAAATTTATGTATCCACCATCCACAATTTTTAAGAAAGGTTAACATCATTGCTTTAGATACCTTTTTGATAAAAGATATAAAGCAGCTAAATACAAAATGTTGAATTCCCTTTGTCTACTGTCTCATTATTCCCCCTTCCTCTCCAGGTACCACCATCATTAAGATTTTGGTGTTTATCCCTCCGATCTACATTTTGCTTCTATATATAATAGGTAAATTAGACAAGCAAAAATTGTGAGATGTAATAATGAAGCTACTTCATGTATTTTCGTTGTCTCTTTAAACTAATGCTCTGGATATTAGCTCTTCCCAAGTGATGGGCAAATTTTTGACAGTTCTATAATAATTCTGATTATCTTCTGCTAATCAAAAGCCACATATTTATTTAGAGCCACTAAATAATGTCTTCATTTGATAATTAAATTGTCCAGCCCCATGGGATGATTATAGTCCCATGTAATAGTTAAAATTCCAAACTTGATTTGATGTTGAAACTTCTCCCCAGTCTTAGCTTGGGCCAGGTGCATGAGGGAAGTCTGAAGGTGGAATAGAGGGAGGATGGTCTGTTTCTCCTCTGCCCCCTCTGTGTGTGTGTGTGTGTGTGTGCCCTGAGTTCCTATAGGTATTTCTGTGGCTTCTTAATCTTGTTCCTGGAAGGAAACAGATGACACATTCAAAAATGGCTATTGCTAAGAATTTAATGAAGGGAGTTTTTTTCAAAGGAAAGGTGAACACCATTGCGAGGGTCACTCATCAGCAGCTTTGGCCCAGGACGGATGAATACAGGTATTGTTCTCTTTCACTCCACCCTTCAATATCCAGCTAGAAGCTTGATGTAATCCATATAGGTCAGTCTTCAGGGACATAAAGAAGGGGCCAACTTATAAAGCTAAATATTTCTCTTTTGAGTAGTTTAATAGGTCTTTAAATATTCACCCCCTTTCTCCCTCCCACCCTACTGAACCTTTGTGGAACACTAGTCTGCATTTCCTAGATGAGGTAGAATGCATTCTGATTATAGTTTGTTGCTGCTTCTTTCCTAAGTGCCTTGCTACTTAGCTATATACCCAGCTTCCCACTTCTGAATGATGCTTACATCTCTAGCGAGGCTTTCTCTTCCACATGGTCCTCATCTGGTCCAAGGGAATCAGTTGCGGAGCCTTGTCCCTCCTGAGAATGCAGGTCACTCAAAATGGAGTAGGACTTCATCTTCAGCCCCATCTTCAGAGCAGCAGTTCACCTTATTCTCATTCTTTTACGATCTCCCGGGTGAAATTCAGACACCCATCTCAAACTTTAGGGACTCATATTTATCTCTCTGAGTATTTTCCTGAAATCCCTTTTCTCTTAATTCAGAGTACATAGAGGATCACTTTGTGTTATACCCCATTCTTGTCTTATGGTTTCTATTTGATTTTTATTATCTTTGGACGTTTAAAACTTTATTAGTCTAAGTGTCAATTTTAGAATGACACAAAGATTAGTAATTCTGGTTTAGAGCCATCAAGTATTATACAAGTTGTGGTTTGTGATTTTTGATCATGAATTAAACTTCATTGATACTCATTTTCTATGGCAATGACCTTTTTTTTCTTCCAAATTATGGCTTAAATTTATGAGTTTTTTGAAATCAATGGCAGTGTCTGATAATTAATATCCCATTTAGATGACAGTCAAACAAGATAGCCAAATATTTGCTCCTGATAACTCTCTATATATTTTGTTTTAGAGAGATGAAGGAACACTTTCCCTTTGTGGGATGTGTGAGTGGGGGTGGGTGGGTGCTTAGGATGGAGAAGACAGAGTTGTTATAGTGCAGGTTTATTCTTTCTCATGAAACAAATCTCTGGGTTAGAGGTAAATATATGAGGACGGTCAAATTTAGCTCTTATTTTATCACCTCCTACTGTCTCTTGAAATCATTTTAGTTTGGATTGCCCTCCTTCTGTCTCTCCTCCACCATAGCAAAATCAGACTTTCTGTCTTTGACTTCTGGGTGCACAATTCACTGGACACTTTCCAGTACTCTTCTTAGTTGACTTTCAACTTCTTTCAACAAGTCTTTCTCTAACCTGGGCCTCAGTGACTCCACCCTGACCTGAAGTTTCTTTCTCACTCTGTATTCTCATGCTCAGTCTATAATATTCAATCTCACTGTTAAAATCCAATCTAAAACAATGATGTATTAATTTTTTCAATATAATTCACCACTTTATTGGACTTCAGGAGAAAAAAATATGACTACTTTAAAAATGTAGAAAAAGAATTTTAAAAGCTTCAACAATTTTATGATGATAACACTCAGAAAAGTAGGAATATGAGCAATAATCTTTAATTTAATATAAGCCAACACACATCTCTCTTGTAAGTGATAAATCTGATAGTATAAAAATTAGTAAGAATATAGAACAGAACTGTTCAATGGAAATATAATGTAAACTTCATAAATAATTTTAAAATTTCTAGTAGCCATATTTTAAAAAGTAAAAAGAAACAAATAAAATTAATTCATGAATATATTATATTTGACCCCACATATTCAAGATATTATTATTTCAACATATAATCAAAATTAATATTTTAATATCTTACATATTTTTCTTACTAAATCTTTGAAAGCTGGTGTAAATCACATTTGCAACACGTCAATATGGACTAGCCAAATGCTAAGTGCCCTATAGCCACATGTGACTAGTGGCTACTTTATTTGATAGCACAGATTATTACATATTTGAAAAATACAATTAACAACCTTGATCAAATGGATGTGATCAAGGTTGTTAATTGTATTATACATATACATATGCATGTATGTATATATAATCTTAAATCCAACAATTAGGTAATATATATTTTTCAAGCATACAAGAAATGCTTTACTAAATTTAGTAGACCATATGACAAATTTCAAAGAATTATTATTATAGAGACTGCAGATCTAAATAGAGATACATTGAAAGTCAGCAATAAAAAATGATGGGTAGTGCACATAAATCAGTTGTAGCTGTCCCTGAGTAGTTAAGATTTTCTCCTCTCCACATTTCGAGTTCCCTACAGTGTGAATTCACCTTCTCAATACAGAATTGTTCCTCCTAACCAATCATTTTCCGTTTTGGATTAAGCACATGATTTGAATTCTCCCAGCCATATGCCCTCAGGTAAAACTTTGATTTATAACTGAGTTACAGCAAAAAAGAAAAAAAAAAGAAAAAGAAAGGAGTGGAGCATCAATTTTGCTGATATAAATCACAGGAAATGTGACATGCCTTTGAGCCAGCAGCTGAGGTAGATTTTTGAATGTGGAAACTTCCCATTTGAGACAGAATCACCACCCACGTTGGTGCCAATTCTTCATGTGGCTCTGGAAAATTGTTTCTGAAATTGCAGTCTAGAATATGTTATCCAGTCATTCCAACAATTCTGTGAGCTATGTATATCTTTAATTTTTTTTTCCCCTTAAACTAGCATCATTGGGTTCTTTCATCTTCAATATAAAAGCCTGGCCATTACAAAAAAAAAAAAATTAAAAGCACATATAGAAATTTATAGACACTTGTAAACAATTCAGGGATCAAATTAGAAACCATAGTGATTACTAAGACATATAACCAGCTTCATGTTAGAGTGTACTAGCTAAAAATAGTCCATTGGTGCAGTGTAAAATCTAGATAAAATGGATATATTGAAAGTCATACTCTTAACATGTAAAAGCCGTGGAGAAAACAAGGACTAGAATAATTAAATATCCAAAGAGAAAAAGGTCCTCCATGAGAGAACTTTTGCTTGTTGGCTTTTTCTTTACTGGAGATATTTGTTAATTCCTGAAATAAGCTGAGGATCAGGTTTGGCCTTAGCAGAGGGACACTACTAGGGAAAGAGAAATAAAAACTTTTCTGAATATATCAGTTGGCAAGGCAGTTTGGAATCCAAACAATCTCTTGAAGCACAGCCACTTTTCCCAATCAGAGATTTTCTGACTGTTGGAGTGGTGTGAGATGCTGAGGGCCCTAGGCCACACAAGCAGAGTGAAATATCTCAGAGTTTCAAGGTGCTTAGGAGGAAAAGTCTTGCCAAGGGAAGGGACTTGCAAACTATATACAGCAATTCCCTCCCAAGACACTTGCTATATTTTGAACCTACCTGGGGCATTAGGTTAATGAGCTAAGCTCAAAACCCTGAAGGGCATAGATTTCAGAGCTGAGCAGACAGAGATCCACCAGACTCTCTATCAAAAACCTGGGACATATAAATTATACCTCAGTAAAGTTAATATAAAAGGAAATCTCAAATTAATCTCAAAGAAGAAAGGTTAAGTGGAGGAAACTGTACGACAAGATTTGAAGACTGTCACAAAAGTACAGCAGTCAAACCAGCAGGGACTTGGTTCAAGGATGGTCAGACAAATAAAGCAAATCAGATAGTCCAAAAATTCATCTTCACACATAAGGCCATTTGACTTTTGACAAAGGGACTATGCAACTTAGTGGGGAAAGGAAACTCCTTAAAACAAATGGTTAACAAAAATTAAGAATGGATAAATCATATACCTAAACGTAAAAGGTAAACCAACAGGGCTTCTGGAAGAAAACAATGAATATATTCATGACTTTGGTTTAGGCAGAGATTTCTAAACAGGAAAAAAAATGCTCTAACTGCAAAAGAAAAGACTGACAAATTGAAAAGTGTGACTAGAGTGGCTTCATGAAAATTAATAACTTTTATGGATCAAAGATACGTTTGAGTGAGTAGAGAGGTAAGTCACAGACTGGAAAAAGATATTTGCAACAAATTTATCATACCAGGGACTAATATCTAGAATACAGAAAGAACTTCTATAAATCAACCAAAAATATAAATAACCTAAACAATAATGTATGAAAGACTTGGCTTTACAAAAAAGGATATTTAATTGTTAACAATTTGCTGTTGTAAATACATTAAAATTTTAATTCTAAGAAGACTGTTCTAAGTTAAGGATGAATATTTTAATCTTCAAAGCCACCACCAAAAAAAGAAAGAGGTATAGCTAAAAAACAATTAGAGAAATTAGATAAACACAACAATTTATGATTAAGCCAAATAAGTCAGAAAAGCAGAAACAGAGTCATAATAAACAAACAGGCTATTTAAAATACGAATAAGATCTTAGAATTAAATGGTCAAAACAAAAGGCAGAGATTGTCAGACTGGATTATAACAAAGCAAAACAAAAAGAAATCCATTTATAAATAGACACGCCTTAAATAAACAACACAGAGAGGTTCAAATTAAAGGCTAAGAAGTGATGTATCCTGTGAAAAGAGTAAGAATAATTATGTTGGTATGGTTATAAGAACATAATACAAATTACACTTCAAGATAGGGAGTATTGGAAGAGGAACATTGCATAACAGTAAGTGGGTCAATAGATCAGGAAGAGCTAAAAATCCCAAATGTGTACGCATCTAATAGTAGAGTTCAAAATTCTTGAAACAAATGATGACAGAAAGAAAAGCACAAATAGGCATATGTACAATCACAGCTGGGGATTTTGACTCCTTTCTATCAATGTAATAGAAAAAGGAGACAAAAATTCGGTAAGAATGTAGAAAATTTGAATAATAATATCAAGCATCTAAACTTAACTGCCATTCATAACAACACTCAACAATGATGGAATATGTATTATTTTTATATGAATGAGAAATAGTCTCCAAGGTAAAATATTATGGAATATTTTTCCTGACCAGAATAGAATTAAATTAGAAATCAATAAAAGAAGATATCTAGAAAAGCCTCAAATACTTGGAATTTAAATATTACATTTCTAACTAATCTTTAGGTCAAAGAAAAAACTCACAAGAACAAATGTAAAGTGCTTTAAAGTGAATTATAATGCAAAAGAAACATTAAAATCTGTTAGATGCAGCTATGGCAGTTATTATAGGAAAATTCATGGCTTAAGAGAAAAGAATATTTAAATCAATAATTTAAATTTCCACTATTGAAACAAGAATACCAAATCCAATTAAACCCAACTAAGTAGAAGGAAGTAATAAAGCACAGAAATCAGTGAAATAGAAACAAAAACAATAGAGAAATTTGCAAAAATAAATATTGTTTACTTGAAAAGTTAATGGGATTGACAAATTTCTAACAACACTGATCAGGAAATACAGAAAGAAGAACAGAAATAATAAATATCACGCACAAATGTGGGGATATAACCAGAGCCTACGTATAGTAAAAAGGGAATATTATAAAAAATTTATACAAAAAAAGCCAAAAAATCTGACAATTTAGATAAAATAAACAAATTAAAAAAAAAAACAAATTAATAAAACTGAATCAGGAAGAAATAATCATTCTGTATACCCTGTAGCTAATGAAGAAATTGAATTATAAATCTTAAACTTCCCTACAAAGAAAAGCATAGGACCAGATAGCTTTGCTGGAAAATTCTATCAAGCATTTAAGGATGAAAGAATTCACTGGCCTGGGTTTCTTATGTGGGAAGACATGCTTCTACTTGCTGGCTTGATCCCATCCAGTGCTGTAAAATGGCTCTCTGGTGCCTGATTTTTCTGGGATGTTCTTTAGTGCTGTCTTTAAAAGACCTGAATATTTGGAGAAATATGATGATATAATTTCTGAAGCAAAGCCTCGGTGTCTGGTATCCCCAAGTAGCACTGGCTTGGCTATCTGAGTCCGGATAAATAAACTTTTCCTCTGGTCCCAAGACAACCAGACCCCACCAGTGGTACTGTGGAGTCCAAGTAACAATGGCTGAGGCATAGCTTTTTGCTCATCTGATTAATAAAGCTTTTTAAATGATATAAAGCTTACTTTTGTTAAGGATCAAGTGGTATCATCAATCTCTTACACTGCTTGTATGTGACTAAATTAGTTAAAGCTTTCTGGAAAGAAATTTGTTAGTATGAATCAAGAATGTTTAAAATAATCATGTTTTTTTTTACCTAATATTTTAACAACTAGAGATCTATCCTAAGGAGCCCTGGTGGCTCACTGGTCAAGCACTCAGCTGCTAAATGAGAGGTTGATGGTTCAAACCCAGCAGTGGCTCTGTGGGAGAAAAGACCTGGCGATCTGCTCCAGTAAAGAGTACAGTCAAGAAAACACTATGGGGGCAGTTCTACTCTGTCCTATAGGGTTGCTATGAGTCGGAATTGACCGAAAAGCACCTAACAACAGAAATCTATCCTAAGGCAAGAAAGAGTCGGGTAGAGAGTCTGATTGTCCAGACTCTTAATTGTAACATTATGTATTATAGTAAAATTAAGAACAAATCAAATACGCCAAATAATAGAAAAATTACATTATTTTTGGTAAATTCATTTGAAGATATTCTAGCTAAGCATTATGATGACATTTTTAAAGGCTACCTAATATAATAGAAAAATGTCAATGTCAATGCTATAATAGCAATTGAAAAATTCAGGATATTAATCCCATAAAATCTGACTCCAACATTTTATAAATAATATACATTGACACTTTTGGAAGGCAATGCACTAAAATATCAACAGAGGTTACAAAAAAAGCCAAACCTGTTGCCATGGAGTTGATTCCGACTCATAATGACTCTACAGGACAGAGTAGAACTGCCCTATAGGGTTTCTAAGGAGCGGCTGGTGGATTCAAACTGCTGATCTTTTGGTTAGTAGCTGTAGCTCTTAACCACTGCACCACCAAGGTTCCCAGCAATGGTTACTGCTGAATAATTGTCATACAGAAAGTCTTTATTTTGGCCTGTGTCTGTTTGTTTTTCCTTACATTCCTTACAATGTCCATGTATAATGTGCTATTAAAAAATAAGCTTATGTGACTGTATGTACTAGTTTTATTATTCCCTGAGAATCTATAATTTTTCAGAATAAGAAGTTTTTTGAACAAGTAAATCTTACACAGACCCTCTGCTGTGATAGACTCTCTATGTGTTGTTAATATTTCCTTATAACAGAAAGTGTGACCAGTCCTTTAGATAGACAGCAAAAGCAAATGATTTCTGCTTCTTCAGATGTCAATTATCAGGCGAAAAGAAATCTTTAAACAAATTTATCAGCTAGTTTCCATTTATCGATTCAATACATATTTATTGAGTGCCCACTATATGCCAGACACTGTGATATATGCTGGAAAAACAAGGACAAGTAAAACAGACTAAGTCCCTTCATCCAGGGTGCATATATTGCAATGGGAAAATAGATAACCTACAAGTATAAATTATGATAAGTGCTATGAAAAAAAGTACAGAACACGAAGAGAAAATATAACAAGAGGATTTGATATAATCCAAAGGATAATATATATATATGTATATGTATATTTTTAGGGGTAATATTTTTAACAAAATATTGAAATTTCAAAGGAAGATCATACAATGATGAACGTTTGTGGAAGACATAGTTTGATTTGAATATTACTATTGCTACTTTCTGCTATATAAGCACGGGGGTATTATTTAAATTATCTGAGCATTAGTTTTCTTATCTGTAAATGGTAGATAATAGTATTGTCCAGAGAGGATTTCGTGAATATTAAGTTACATGTAAAATGCATTGTAAATGCTTAGCACATAATATAAACTCAATAAAAATTAGTTATCATTGCACTGCCCTCATTAATTTTAAAAGAAAGCATGCAGATATTAAGAAACTGAGCTTCTGACTCGTATCTCTCAACAATCTGCAGTGCCATTACTAAGGAAAGCACAAAGATGTAAGTTCTGAGGTCAATAAAAGCAAATGCAGATGATTAAGTGAACACAGGGCAATAGAACAGAGGATTAAGTATAAAAAGATTCTATTACCATAGTAATGGAGAAATAGCAAACAAAAAGAATGGAAGAAAAGAAAGACAGAGATAGTGAGTCCTACTACTGTTGAAGTATGAATAATGTTCATTTGGGACGTTTGATGAGATGGTTTTCAGTTTCTGTTTTTTAAACCTTTACTCTCATTACAGCAAATATCCCCTAAAAGTAGATGTATAACCAAAAGTATATCCTTTTCCAACCTACGTTCTATAGAAGTGTTATTCTGATTTCAAGGAAAAACAATGAAGAATGTTGAATAAGTGTTTTTGCTGGTGACTTTCCAAGTATTCTCTACTTTCTAAGATGAAAGAACATGATTATGTGTCATTTGCATTGCCAGTGAAGAAAGGAAGTCTGGATGCTTTTTAATTGATAACTGAAAAAAACTTGATAGAGTATCTGGAAGTCATATTAATCTTTGTGGAAAACAATAAAATATTGATGCAGTAAATTTAATGTAAGGGTTTTCTCATGTTGGTAAATTAGACCACCCTCTATTGTATTCTTGTATTATGATAAGAAAAGGCAACGTTTGTTGAGTGCTGATTATGGGCCATGAGCTATTCTAAGCATATTGTACATAATAAGTCATTTATCTCCACAACTTGAGATGAAACTTACTAGTATTCCTCCCCATTTCACAGATAAGTAAACTGAAGCAGAAAGAAAATAACTTTCCAAGGTAACACAGTTGAAGATTTAAAACCAAACCACTGAGTTCCAGTCTCCAGAACTACTCATTACATCTTTATTCTCCACTCCCAAAGTTTTAAGAAAAATAAACAAATAACAAACAGAAGAAAAATGTAGCATGTTGCCAGTTTTAATAATTTGTTATTAATTAATTATACAGTTAGGAGACTTTGTCCAATTTCATGGAATATTATAGCTCAGCAGGAGTAAAATTTTAAGACTTCTTGCAGAAAATAAATTGCCAAAGACCCATAGGTTTAAGGGAGACAAGGAAGTAGGTCTACTATTTTCTTTTTCCCTCTATGGATTCATATGACATGATAACAATGACAATAATAAGAATAATGGTAATAATGACAACAAAAACAGATAACACCTGGAACAATGATTTGTACATGGCAGGTGCTTAATAACTATTTGTTGAATAAATTACTAGTAATTGAACACTTCTTACATGCCAGAGTAAGCATGACCTTATTTGATATTATTTTTCCAACTTTACAAATGAGGAAATTTGGTCATTATGAAGTTAAGTGATTTTTTAAAGGTCAGTTACAAAGTGGTAGAGTTAAGATTTAAACATAACTTTCTTATTTTAGTTCTAACAAAGCCTTCTATTTCTAAATTTTATACAAAGATGTCAAGAGTCTCCTGATATCACAATAAAATATTAAAAAAAAAAAAAAGAGTCTCCTGATATCTCCATACTCTGCAGGCAGGAAATAGAATTTCTGGCAGATATTCGTTTAACAAAATTATAATAAAACTACTTAATTTGTTTTGTAGAATTTGCTTTTAATGTTTACATAATATGTGCAAGCACTTTGTAAGCTCTGTGCAAAATTTTATCTCATTTGATAACATAGTGTCTCTATAAGATAGACTAAGATATATTATTATTACTTCCGGTTTGTCAGGTAAGAAAAATGGTGCTAGGAAAGATTAGGAGCTCTACTCAAGTTCAAGCGCTTAGCTACAGAGAAAACTTTAACTCCTCTTTCTGACTGTCACCGTCGAGTCGATTCTGACTCACAGTGGCCCTATAGGACAGAGTAGAACTGCTCAATAGGGTTTCCAAGGAGCGGCTGGTGGATTTGAACTGGTGACCTTTCAGTTAGCAGCCAAATGCTTAACCACTGCGCCACCAGGACTCCTTGATAATGCTAGTCAGATTAATAGTAGACATTTTGAGAATGCTTCCTAATGTACAATAGAACTGTCTTAGATAGGACTCCCTCAGAAGCAAATCCTCATACAAGGTTATGGTTTGTTTTTGTTGTTACTTGATGTTGAGTCGACTCTGACTCATGGTGACATTATGTATAACAGAGTGAAGCATTGCCCGATCTTGCACCATCTACATGGTCATTGGTATGGTGTTTGTATGTTGAGGATACTGTACATGTAGTTTATTTGGGAGAAGCGGAGGTTACTGATGGAGGAGGGTAGTGGATGCCATGGTATGCTGCTCAGGATGGAAATACTAATTTCTCAGCTTCTGGGAGTGTTGCCAGCTGACAGATCTCAGCTGAGTCCCTCTCTGGGATTTGTACTTGGTTGAAAAGACCTGCATTATTAAAGGTCGCATCACGTTTTTGGGGACAATCATCCTCTAATGACTAGTCAATTCAGGAGTGAAAAGCCTATCCCCTTTGCCAAAATGTTTTCCCAGCGTCAGGGATACTTTGAAGGACCTTCCCACATTTAGAAAACCACATAGAATGGGCTAAAGCCTCCTTTGGGAATGCATCACAGTTTAGCTTCTCTCTCTGCCCAGTCCTGCTTGCTTAACTCTCCTCGACAAATGTTGGCCAAGATAGCATTCCTTATTAAATTTATTGTGCACAAATCTCTGTCTCAGAGTTTGTTCCAAGGAAACTGGATCTGCAACAGTTGGTAGAGTCTGAAAAATAAGACTGTGGAATGGGAGTTTGAACTAGATCCCCTGCTGAACGGCCAGCAAGGCAGGCCACATCATTCTGGTAGTCCCTGGCATGGATAGTCCCTGGCATGGGGTAGTGTGCAATTGTTAAGCATTTCACCAGTGATGAAGTAGAATGGCATACTACTGAAAGTGAGTGCACTGTGACCGCAATGTACGAGATATTTGAGAAGTATGGGGAAATATAAAGACTATGGAATCTAGTGCCTTCTTGGGCAAGTGCTGCTTTGGAGATGCATGTGGACTATCACAATAAAGATATCCAGTAGACATTGGAACTCAAGAGAAATATTGGTTCAGGAAATAGGTTTTTTTCAAGGAATCTGCATATATACCTGCCCCTGGAGAGGGATATTATGCTTGGTAAAGAAGAGGGTCGACAAAAAAGAGGAAGACCCTCAATGAGATAAATTGACACAGTATCAGCAAGTCTGCAACAATGGGGTCAAACATAGCAGTGATTGTGAGGATGGTGCAGGACTGGGCAGTGTTTCCCTCTGTTGTATGTAGGATTGCTATGAGTCAGAACTGACTCAATGGCACCTAACAACAACAGTAGCTTATATAAAAAGAGCTTGAAAAGGTCACTTGTGTTGAAAGAGACTATCAACGGCAGTACCCTCTAAAACATAAACCTTAAATGGGTAGGAGGATAAGGAGTACTCTAAGAAGATCAAGAAAGAATTGTTACAGAACTGAGAAGAACAGGGAGAGGATACTGTGCCAGAAGCGAAAGAAACAGACATTGTACCTGAGGAAGAGATAGTCAATTGGATGAGGGCAATAACAGTACAGTTCTTGGCAATTAAGAGGCTATTGCTGATATCATGAGCCCTTGTGGCACAGTGGTTAAGAGCTAGGCTGCTAACCAAAAGGTCAATGGTTCATATCCACCAACCACTCCTTGGAAACCCTATGGGGCAGTTTTACTCTGTCCTACAGGGTCCCTATGAGTCAGAATTGACTCAACGGCAACAAGGTGCTGATCTCATAAAAATGAACTAAATACAAGTATATACAAGATTATATTGGGAGTGTGAAGGAATTGAAGAAGTGAGTAAATAATGTACATGAGCCACACTTTTAAAAAGTTTAGTCAGAAAGAAGAAACAGGGAGAGATTTAATGAGTAGATAGGGTACAGTTTCAGAGGAGAGAGGTCACTATGAGGAAGAGAAAATGCACTAAGACGCTCACACGTAGATAATTCAATGCTAAGTGATTAGAGGTGCATCTTGAGGAAGATTGGAAAGTCCCAGAGACTATTAGGACAGCTAATTAAAAAAAAAAAATGTACTAGTGAGAAAGACTAATCATGAACTATATCTATAACTCATGAGAACTTTTAAAATAATATTAAACCCAAAAAAGAAATGTTAGCCTAAAATATGAGATAGGGCATAGAGAAAAAACAAGCAAACAAAAATGGTTATCTTAAAAGAATAAAGATGGCAGTACTAGATCATATTACTAGTTTTTTTAAAAAAATTTCACAAATGACTGTTGATATTTAAAAGTGAAATTGCAGGAAATGTGGTAGGCTGGAACTTACATAAATACTTAATGCGTTTGCAAGAATGTTTCATTTGTTTGCTCCCTCAGAAAACTTTCTTTCCTAATAAAATGGGTTTTGATAAATGAGGTAATATGTTAGATGATTTAGACTTCTCTGAACAAAGCATTATATAAATCTTTGGTATTGTTTGCTAGATTAGGCTTACTTCGTGTTCATTTGGTTGTGATCATCTTAGATCTTTGCAACTACAGTCAGCTACAGGAAAGAATTCACTGTCAACAAATTTGGGATTTGGAGTGCTATATCTTAGCAGAAAAGTCTTAAATCTTAGAAGAAAAAGTGGCAGGAAGAGCCAGACTTCTCTGCTAGAAGTCAATGTTCCTTGCTTGACCTGGTGAAATTACAGACTTGATTGTGTCCAGAATGTTTCTTAGACTGTGAGGATGGCCAGATTTCACCTTGCTTACTTTGGACATGTGATGGTTAAGATTGTGTGTCAGCTTGGCTGGGCCATGATTCTCAGTGTTTACTTGTGATCACTCCCATGATGGGATCTGCTGTGAGGACTCAATCAGTTGAAAGGGAGTTTCCTCGAGAGTGTGGCCTGCATCCAAATATACGCAGACGTTCTGGCTTTTTGCTCACCCTGGATCCTAGGGCTGCCTCCTGCTTGTCTGACCTCTGGTTCTTGGGACTTGAGCTATCAGCTTATCTGCGAATCTTGGAATTTGTGGATCTTCACAGCCTGTGAGTGGAGTCCTGCTCTCCAGCCTGCTGATCTTGAGTTCGACAGCTCCTGCAGGTACGTGAATCAGGAGAAGCCTTGTGGTCTTGCCTGCCAATCTTGGGATTCGTATTTATTCACAGCCTGTGAGCAAGAGCCCTGCTTTCAGACGTGCCAATCTTGGGTTCACCAGCCCCTGTGGTTACGTGAATTGAGAGAAGCATGTATCCTAATCTATGGACTTGGGAAGCTTCACCCTCAACAGTTGAGTGAGCCGTTTCTTTGACATAAATCTCTCTCTCTATATATATATGTTTATACGCTTTACTGGTTTTGCTTCTGTAGAGAACCCAGCCTAAGACAAGACACATTATCAGGAAAGACCAATCACAAGAAAAGGACATGCAGAGGGACACCAGAAGAGGAAAATCCTCAATGTCATAGATTGACAAAATAGCTGCAACAAGGGACTCAAACATATCAAGGGTCATGGAGATGGTGCAGCATTAGGCAACATTTCATTCTGTTATACATAAGTTGGAGTCGACTCGAGGGCAACTAACAACAACAACAGTGTGCTCAGCTTGCCCCAGTGAAGGCTGTTCTCTCATCACATTGTTTGCTAAGTATACCAAGGAGCAGATTAGCCTTGAGGACCACAGTGTCACAAACTCTGCAGTCCCTCTGTCTAGCTCTTCCCAGGTTATCTCACATGTACACTTCATCAAGAGCTAGTATTGTGGCTGAAGAACATGTGGGGAATTCAAAAGTCCTTCTGCTACTTCATAATCAAAGATTACAATCCCTACTGATCTCATTACCTGAAATTAGCAAACTCATTTTTATGCCCCTTGAAACTTATATTTATTTTATAGTGGTTTTGTTCAAAGGCCACATTGTAAGGAATATGATGGCAATAAATTCTGTGGCTAGGTGACTTCTGTGCACATATATTTAGAATGCATGTAATTATTTACTTATTTACTGTATTTATATTTTTTTAATGAAAGAGTCTTCTGTAGTTTACAGGCCTGACCTAGGTCAGATGGGAACAATTTCCCTTTAAATAGCCTAAAACATAAGGGGGAATATTGAACAGCATGTGGTGTCAGATTTATATTTTCTAGTTTTATGGTCTCCATCTCCAAGGAATCTTTAGACCCCACATGCAGTTCTTGAGTGTAGCATTTTGAATAATGCTTGGACCATAAGGAAAGGAGAGGGTTATTCCGAAGCACTCGTTAGTATTCGATTCTTAATTAATGGCTCTGCATCAGAAAGAGCTTCTTTTTTAAAAAAAAAAGTTTTCGTGATTTTGGAGAAAATTTAACATATTATTATACGTATTATTCTGTGACATTGGTTACATTTTTCACAATGTGTCAGCATTCTCATTGTTTCCATTCTGTTTGTTCTGTTTCCATTAATCTAGCTTCTTTGTCCCCCACTACCTTCTCATCTTTGATCTAGGGTAAATGTTGACCGTTAGATGATTGTTTAGAGGAGCACGGTACTCACGGGTGATAATTTATTTTATGAGCCACTGTGTCTTATGGCTTACAAGTGATCACCAGGAATGGTTTGAGATCCAAGTTTAAAGGATATCCCAGGGCAATAGTCTTGGGGGTTCCTCTAGTCTCTACCAGTCCAGTAAGTCTGGCCTTTTTTTTTTTAGGAATTTGAGTTTTGTTCTACATTTTTCTCCCGTTCTATCTGGACCATCTATTGTGTCCCTGGTTGGTAGTGTAGCCGGGAACCATCTAATTCCTCTGGTCACAGGGTAGGTGAGTCTGTGATTTGTGTAGACTATTAGTCCTGTAGATTAGTTTCTTCTTTGAGGTTTTGTTTTCCTTCATTCTCTTTTGCTCTAGATGTGTAGAGACCAATAGTTATATCTTAGAAGATCGCTTGCAATCTTTTAAAACCCCAGACACTACTCATTAAGCTAGGATGTAAAACATTATCTTTATAAGCTATATCATGCCAGTTGACTGAGTTGTACCCCAAGAACAAAGAGCTTCTTAAATTTGCTTTCAATCAGCACTCTGATATTCTTAGACATTTGCTTCTAGTCCTGTCACATTTAACATACTAGAGAATTTTGAGTGCCTCCCACTATGGTGACTGGGCACTAGTTAGTAGTATATCTGAGCCAGCACCAAAGTATAAGTTAGATGATGCTCTGAAGTTCCGGGACCATTTCATTATTACCTTAGAGACCAGATTAAACAATTTAATCTTTCTGAATGTTACCAATCATCAAATTTGTTGTGAGAATTAAAACAGACATTGTGTGTAAGAAACCTGCACAATGATTCTCAGTAAAGACTCAATAAAAGTTGGCTCCAGTTTCCATTTTTGCTATCCTTTCTGCTTCTCAGTTTCCTCATCTGTTATGAATGAAGTATTTTGAAGCACCATAGGAAAATATATCATATATTTCAAAGTTATTTACAATTTCACAAATGCAGTGCCAAAACTAATTATGATTGATGCCCCACGTTGCCCCATGAAAGGTGTACACAGAGGAATCAGAGAATCACAATTCACTGAAGGATAGTTCCCTCAGATCCAACTACTTGATGAAGATGCTCAGTTAGCCCTTTTCTACCCAAATGTTGGATTGAACTGAGGGGCTCTCACTATCACACAGTGATTCACTCACAATTGTTGTCTGCAATTTTTTTCTTTCCCTTAATCAAGTTCAAATGAATCAGTTAAAAATAACTTTTCAGAGCTTTAGCTGTGAAGTGAGAAATGAATTAAGCAAGCTGAGAATTGTAGAAGTATATGTTGTGTTTCCTCATTCTGAGCTTCTTATTCTCCATACATGAAGGAAACACATGGACCTCCAGTTTGGTGCTGACAGAGTAACTTCTATCAGATTCAAGCTTCTATAAAACCTAACCTATAAAAGATAGAGAAAATAGATTTGAAAAAAAAAAAAAAAAAGCCTCTTGATGCTGTGAATCTTCAAGAAAATACCATATGGCATGCGTTTGCTCAAGAGTATGAAATAGATTTGAAAAAAAAAAAAAAAAAGACTATTTGAAGGCATTAGAAAGCAATCAATGCAACCAGGGCTTCAGAGTCTATGATCCTTGAGGCAAGAGAAGCACAGCAGGTGAGCTCTATATTCATCCCAGATTTTTCTTCTGAGGACATTTTTCGAATTCTATGCTATATAGTATGGGGAGCTTCATAAAAGATAGAGTTCTGTGTTACTGGAAGTATTAAACCAAAGGATGGATAGCTATTTCTCAAACTTCCCTTAAATGAATGAATCCATTTCAAATCTAGATACTTGTAAAATTTTGTGTTTCTAGGATATCCTGGAAACAATGTATAAGATAGATTGTAGAGGAGAGAGTTTAGCATCAAATAAAGTAGGTAATCTAACACTAAAATATAAAGACCTAGGCAACACTGTTGACAATGGGCATGACAAGGACATGGAAGCAAAAAAGATTTTCTGAAAAAAAGCCAAATTTTTTGGTAGCTTTCTAGATTTAGAAGATGAAGTAGACAAGAAGTTTTTAAAGGTTGTATCTTAATACTAGGGGAAATGTAGGATTAGGTGGGATAATATATGTGAAAACTCATATTCTAAATTGTAAAATATTTTTAAATACTTGTTATTACATAGGTTTTTGTATATATTTTCAAACTTTGTGATTTCTAAAAGTACTCCTTATCCCTAGAAGCAGTCATTTGTTCTATAAAATTTTCTACTTCTATAATCTGTCCTGCCCAAAAATGGCAACAACCCGTGTGTGAATAATAGAAATTTTTCATTATTTCTGCCTAATTCAATCTTTAGCTTTCCCAATTTGATGGAAGTTCAGGCTCATTATCCATCCTGGTAAGGTAGATTATTGCTAATAATATCACTTTAGTATGAAATTTCTAAAAATGGTATAATACTTCTCATGTATGGTTAGATAGTTATTTTTTCATTGTCTTCCTGCTATTTGCCTGACATTGTACAAGAAACTAAAGCTATACCAAGAAACAAGGTCATGCAATTCACAATTTACATGTTTTTCTTTATACTGTTTAGTAGGAAAAATAATGGACCCCCAAAGATGAGTCCTGGAGCCCTGAAGGCACAGTGGTTAAGAGCTCGGCTGCTAACCAAAAGGTCAGCGGTTCAAATCCACCAGCTGTTCCTTGGAAACTCTACGGGGCAGTTCCACCCTGTCCTATAGAATTGCTATAAGTTGGAATTGACTCGACAGCAATGGTTTTTTTTTGGTTTTTAAAGATGTCCATATCTTAATCCCCAGAACCTATGAATATGTTTCTTTACATGGCAAAAGGGACTTTGCATATGTGATTAAAGTAAGGACCTTGAGATGTAGAGATTATCCTGGATTATCCAGGCCCAGACTAATTACTTGGGTCCTTAAAAGCAGAGAATCTTTCCTGCTGGAGTCAGAGGGAGATGTGACTACCTAAGAATGGTTTAGAAGAAGGAAGAAGGGGCCAAGAGCCAAGGAATGTATGTGGCTTCCAGAGACTGGAAATGCCAAGGGAAGGAATTTTCCTGTAGAACCTTCGTAAAGGGACAGAGCCCTGCCAACATCTTGATTTAAAGCCTAGGGATACCTGAGTTGAACTTCTGACATACAGAGCTGTAAAATAACAAATTTGTGATGTTTGAAGCCACAAGTTTGTTACACTTTGTTACAAGAGCCATAGAATACTAATATAGTCATGTTCTAATACATGTACCACCATCATGGACTTTCTTATCCCTCTTATTAATTTAGAATGTAGGCAGAAAAAAATAGAGTCCAAATATCATTGGCTTAAAACAGAGAGTTTTGTTTTTCTCACATAACAATTAATCTAGAGATAGGCAGCCCGAGTTAAGTGCTGCTACATAAATGTGTCATCCAGGGCCAGAGTCCTTTTAACTTCCTGCTCTGTCATTTTTAGCAGGTGTAGAAGGTACATAGAAGGGTAATAGTGGACATTTTTCAGATGAAATTGAGCTTAGTCATAAGGGATAAGTGGAATCTTATCAGGGAGACAACTCAAGGAGAGGCAGCGTAGGCAGGGGAAAGAGACCCCCAATAAATATTCAGTGTTGGGCACTTAAATGAATATTATATATTTACAGATTTAGAAGTGTGTTGGTTCAACTATAGTGTGGTGTGCCAGGTGGAATTGTGAAATATGTGACTGTAAAGGTTATCAAGAACCAGATTTGACTTATGCCATGACAAGGAGTTTTGGCTTATTTTGCAAATAATGAGGAATCACAGACTGATTGTAAACAGAGACGTTTAATGATCAGGTTTGCCTTTTAGAAAAAAATAGTATTTTTCATAGTGGAGAAACATGTAAAGGAGGTGAATTAAGAAGCAGGGAGGCCAGGATGTTAGTTTTTGTAATAATTCATGCCATTGAAGGTGGAGATCTGAACAAGGGCCATAGGATGTGGTATAGAAGGAAGGGGCAGATTTCTGGGGTAAGCACAGAATATATTTGAATATGAGGCAAGGGGACGGAGAAGAAGCAGCTTGGGCTGCTAGGTGGATGGTGATTGTATTAGCGGAGATCAGGATCAGAGAATTTTTTCTTTGATGTACTCATGGGGCATCCAATAGCCACTAGAAAAACATAGCAGCTGGCTGCGAACACAAAGGTCGGCAGTTCGAGCCCACCAGCCGCTCTTTGGAAAAAACCCTATGGGGCAGTTCTACTCTGTCCCATAGCGTCGCTATGAGTCAGAATCAACTCAATGGCAACAGTTTTTTTTATAGCAGCTAAAAGTATAAGCCTGGATTAGATAATGAATTTGTGAGTCATCAATGTTTATACAAGTTCACTGCAGTCCCAACAGGGAAAAAAATCATTCACAAATAAATTCCAAATGTAACTTTGTATGTAACTTGTACTTTCGTTCAGGACTCCTCAGGCTGTGCCTTACTTCACTGTATTCCACAACTTTCCTTCAGCTGGGACCCTTCTTAGACCTCTCAGACCTCTCAGGTGTCATGCATACCTTATAATTTTATTTACTCTTTTCTAATTCATGAAATGCCCAAAACCTGATTAACTGTCATCACCACAGGGAAAATTCTGCACATTTCCTGATTAAACTAAAGCAAAACATTTGGGTTGGTTTCCCTGCTTTATATCTATCCCTTCTCCAATTCGTCAATACACAATGTCCCCATAAATCTCCCTAAGAGTCTAGCTTGTTCTACTACTACCTCCGCTTCCTTGATCTGGTGTTGAAAAATCCCATGATCTCATCTCAAACTGCTCACATGACTCCGTCTTCCTCCTTCCTTCTACATGAACCTCTGCAATAGCAGGGTTATGCTCAGGACATCCATGCTCATCCCACCTCTCAGTCCTTGTGTTCACACTTTCACTTCCAGCTTGTATTCGTCCAAGTCCTCGCTTTGCTCCTTGAAGCAGAAATGCTCAAGGCCTACCTCCTCCACAAAGGCTTCCCTGACTGCCCCTGAAACGGTTTTCTCTGAATTGTTGCCTGCCATTTATTTGGTTCCAGCATCATTTAAGTTTTTATATTCTCACTTGATTGAGTCATATGTGTCTATATCTTCTATATCCTATCTTCTTAACCAGATTTGAATTCCTCTAAGGCAGAGTTCCTGTTTTACACTTGGTTTCTTTTTGTTCTTATTGAATATTTGTGACCTGGTTGCTGGGCATCTAGTCACAAATACATATTTGTGGAAAGAGTGGCAGTGGTTCACTCTTCTTAAACACAGTATCTCAACGTCCCTTTCTACTTGGCTGACTATCATTTCCCCATGATGTTCCATGTTTAGGTTTCCAGGTGGTGCCATACTCAATATTCATTATATACTGCTTATAAATGCCTAAGATTAAGAATTAAACTTCACCTAGCCCTCACTTTTCTCTTTAGAATGTGCATATGTTTCCATACACTATTCCCTCTACCTTTCTTCGGTCAATAATAAATAATCTCGGCTATTGTTTCTATCAGCTTTCTTTCTCTTTCATTTTTTAATTTTATTTTAATATTTTTTTAAATGAGTGTGAGAACATCATGAGGGAGGAGAGGAAGACAACATTTCCCCTAACTATGAACAAGATCTTAAACTTAAAAAAAAAAGTATAAAAATGCTTGCAGACTAAGATTGGCTTTTCTTTTAATGCACTAATAGGCACTCTCTTTAGATCATTTATATCCTGCAGCCCATCAAGTCAAAGCCTATGGGTAGACTCTAATCCATAAATTATTGACAGCCAAGCCAGTATTCAGTCCTCTGAGGCTCTTACAGTTTATTTTGTGAAGGTCTAAGTGGTTTTCTTTAATGTGTGGTTCAACAGTGGTGTGATATACCAAAGAAACTTAGAATCAGAATCTACTTAGGAACAATATAAAGGTTCATTTAACTCATAATTATTGGAGGAATAATAGCCTAAATAAGTGAAAATCTGCATTTATACTATTTTAAGGAAAATGCATTTTTATTTCTTTCTGTTATAGCCAAACAATTTTTATTATTTGATCCATTAACAAAATGAAATTATAAATGAAAACATATAGCAAAGGGGGTCACCTGGCACTTCTAAATAAAGCAATGGAATAAGATTTTTGATTTTGAAATAATAGCAAACTTTAGGGTTTTTATGTAACTTCCTTAGGAATGTTGTCACCAAGGTCCCAAGTGGCAATAGAGTCTTAGGAAGCTAATGGCCTTGGATTTAAACTTTTGTGTCCCGTTTTAACTGTATCCAAAAGTGACCCTTCACTCTCACATTGCTCACTTTCGCATCATCACCTTTTACTTATTACACTAACCTCTTTCTTGCCTTCAGCGCTTCACACACTAGGATATGTGCATTAGCAAATCCCTGATACTTAATTCAGAATAATGAGATTTTTAAAAGTCTGACTGACACATAACCAGTCTATATATAAACACATACACAGGATTTTTTTTTTTAAAGAACTTATTAATGTCTTAAGGCCGCTGTGTTAGAGATTGTACTTGGAAATGACTTTGTAAGCACACATAGAGAAATGGTATGTCAGAGCAGTTAAGAGCATGTATTCATTGTCAGACAGACCTGGCTTTGAGCCTTGTCTTGGCCACATATTAGCCACTTGGCTTTGGGCAAGTGCTTTTAACTTTTAAGCTATGGTATCTTAGTCTATAAAACCTAGTAAGGAAGTACCCACTTGCTTTGTCTGTTGTGATAATTGAATTTGATAATGCAGGTACAGTGCTGGCACATGTTAAGCATTCAATAAAAGTCAGTCATTATTATACAGATTGGCACCAAGTACCTTCTGTCCAAGTCACTGATACAGATACTTTGTCTCTAATGATGTCTTTAAACTCTACAGATAATAACAAAAATAAAAATATCAAGTTCTTATCCAGGGACATTCTGGTATTTTAATGAATAGGTAAACATCACTTGTTATTTTTTAGTTATTTGATATTCCTATTAATTGTTGGCAAATGTTGTTGCTTAAGATAGTTTAAAAATAACCTAAATTGGTCAATGCCATCCATGATAACGTTTTTGGTCACTTTTATTATAATTTTTGGTAGTAAACCTCTTTGTACAGTAGATTTAAGTTGAGTCTAGTTTGATATTATAATAAATTCTAAATTAATGATGTCCAAATACAGATTTTTACCTTAATTTATCTCATGGTCTATTATTGCTACCACCCATTTATATCAGCCCAGTTTGTTAAATAGCTTTCCCTTTTATAACAAAAAATACTAGTCTTAGAAGTCTTTTTACTTTAATTTCCATTTTATAGGACAGGCAAGGTTTTCCTAGGGTATAAAAGGCTTAGGAGACTCTCACTCATTCACTGTGTCCTTTAAAATATAGACCAAATTGACTCCAAAGAAAGGGGCCCTCTCGCCAATAACTACGAAGCAGCTGCAGTGATAACAATCTAGTCTTTGAACACCTACATGCTTCCATTGAGCACTGGGTCCATATTGTGTTTATGACATATGTGTTGTACATATTGGGCAGTAGTGAACTGGACAAGGAGCCAGGAGGAACCTCTTCAGAGTGGCCATCAAGTCAAGTCTTTGATCCTCAAATGCAAATGGAGTCATTGCTGTAAAAGATCTTCCTATGTGCCCCCTTTTCCTGACTTTACTTGAGGAAACTGCTGCTATTATTGTTAAAATATAATAGAGCTGTTGTGATTAGTTTCCATTGAGTTGGTTCCAACTCATGGAGAACCCATGTGGAAAACAAAAGCAAAACCAAAAATAAACAATTTAGCAGACTCCAGTGCAGGATCTTCCATGTCTGAATGTGTCAGCAAAAGTCTGGGATGAAAAAGCTAGAGAGCGCTCTGGTGGGAAAATAAATGTTGTCCTTGACTATCCTCACCAGAGCTCCTCACTACATGTCAGCTCCCTACTCTACAGCCCTACTGCACACAGACAACTGGTTCTGTGCTGGCAATTTTCAGTGCCTCCTGAGTTAGGAAACATGGGAGTGTATTGTATGCCCTTTGAATAATCCAACATTGATTTGCACCTAGGTCAAGTGTTTTTAAAAGGCAAGATACCTCATGTGAACCTGGATCATACCATAGGACATTGTTTTAAATATAGCTTCTCTGATCTATGATTTAAATTATTTCAGAATTTCAATTTCCATTCAATATAATAAGCATTTACTGAGGGCATGTCAGGAGCAGGGATCTGAGATCTGTGCTGAAGACTGTGAAAGCTACAGGGTTGAAAAAGCTATGCTCTTGGTTCCCTTTCTAGGAACTCAAAAAAATCATAAAGGATCAGATTAGAGAAATGCAAAAATCCATATAACCCCACACAAACAACTTTTGTATTGTCAAAAACAATAATAATAATAAAAGAGGAGGCACCAAGATGGTGGCTTAGACACACTCTGCAGTCCCTCTATAGCAAAGACCCAGAAAACCAAGTGAAACAGACGCAAATAACAATCCTGGAACACTGTACAGCAAAAAAGGAAGGATAAAGAACTGAACTGAACACTGACTGAAAGAAAAAATTGAATGAATGCAGGAAACGAGGAGTAACAAGGAGCGGAGGGGCTCTGCCAGCTGTCCAGGCTCAATGTGTCCAATCTGAGACAAAGCCAGTAATGATCCTGGGTGACGAGCACAGGAAAGCAACACCATAGCATTCCCATAAGAGACAGAGAAACTGTGTAGACACACCTGGAGGTGAGTGGATCAAGATCCAGATGTAAGGAAGGAAAACCCAAAAATTCCAGAGATCCTGCCATCCACAGAGTAGGCAGGGATTCAGGATCCAGAGTCAGGCATACTCATGAGTGGTGGTCCCTGACCTCTGGGGTGAGTGGTGTGCATGAGGTGGTGAATCTGCAGAGTATAAGTGAAAAGTCCCCCACCTGACCAGACTCTTGGCAACCCTGCTTCTTGCACTTGACTGGGGGCAGGTCTAAACTGCTGGCAGATGGGAAGTGCAAGAGCACCCAAGTTGGCTACCCAAAGGGGTTCACTCCCCCTCTTCCCACCTTTCTGATCAGAAGCTGTGGAGGGTCCCATACTCCAGCTACTTGTCTGGTTGGAGACCATAATACAGCCCCTCTCTTCCCCATCTCCCAGTCCAATTCACCACTCCTCTGCCCACCTGATGAGTGGTAGGTGCTTACTTGCCCATCATTCACCCCTCCATCTGCGGAGTGTCAGTGTCCACGTGCCCTTGCACACACCAACCCACCATCCACACCCTCCCTGACCCAACAAGCAGCAGTAACCACACAACTGCCCACCATCCACCTCCCCAGAACCAGTGGGTGGTGGTGACTGTACACCTGCATGCATGCCTGCCTGCCACCTGTTCCCTTCCCCTGACTTGTCAAGCGGTGACAACCATGTGAGTGAGCATGCCCACCCACAGTCCACTGCCTTACCCTCTGACCTGGTGAGCGGCAGCAACTACATGACTGTGCACACACCTGCTCACTACCCATCCCCTCAACCCCGTGAGTGACAGTGACCACGTAATTGTATGCATGCCTGCCCACCAGCCATCCCCTTGTCCCTGACCTGGCAAGTGGCAACAGTATCACTACAGCACATGCACCCACTCACTACCCACCCACTTACTGACCCAAAAATCAGATGCAACCTCACCCTTGCCTGCTGTTCCGCTCACAATCAACCCTCTGCTACCCTCCCAAACAATGAGTGATGGAGACTACACTCCCTACTTGCCTTCCACAATTACCATACATGCAGCCCCACCCACTTGACGAGCGCCACCATCTGCTCCTGTGCCACTGGATCAATGACAGATGGTGGTCAATGCCCACCCAGCCTTCCCTCTTCTGCCTCGTACCACCAGCAAACAGACACTTGTGCTCACATTCCCAACTGCTACCTCACCCACCCGGAGAAAGGTGCTGAATACACCAGTGCTGCCAAACTAGCAACCCGAGTAACATGCCTGCCCCACCCACATGGGTATAACAAAACGAAACAAAAAATGAGGATGAAGTAAACAAACATACAATCAATAAACAAATACAATTACACCTTAAAACTTTGAAGACAATGGACAGTATCAAATCACATAAAGAAGCAGGACAAGATGGCTCAAGTAAATGACCAAAATAAAGGGCCAGAAAACCTGCCTGAGGAAGAAATGGTAATGGAACTACCTGACAAGGAATTCATAAGACTTATATTTAAGTTGCTATGAGTTGGAATCAAATTGATGGCAACAGGTTTGGTGTTTTGTTTATATTTAGGAACCTGCAAGAGATCAAGGAAAGCACAGACAAAATCAAGGAAAATACAGACAAAAATCTAGATGAATTTGGGAAAAGAATACAAGAACAAGATGACAAAATAGACAATTAGAAATATAAAAACAGTAACGAGAAATCCAGAAGATTAACAATAAAATTTCAGAAATAGATAACTCAATGAAAGACATAGGAGTAGAATGGAATCAATGGAAGACAGAATCAGTGATATAGAGGACAAATTCCTTGATCCTAATTTGTTTGTAGAACATTCAGGAAAAAGAATGAAGAAAAATGAAGAGTTATATGAAACTATCAAAAGGAATAACTTACTTGTGAGAAGAATTCCAGAACAAGAGAAGACAAAAAAAAAAA